>NW_028274807.1:37010439-37313470 GCF_037043125.1 Eumetopias jubatus
CACCTATTTCACCCATCCATCCACCCACCTCCTCTCTGATAACCATTGGTTTGTTCTTTATAGTTGAGTATTTTTTTTTTTGGTTTCTCTCTCCCTCTTTTTTTTTGGTCATTTGTTTTGTTTCTTAAATTCCACATATGAGTGAAATCATGGTGTTTGTCTTTCTCTGACTTATTTCACTTAGCATTATACTCTCTAGATCCATCCATGTTGATGCAAATGGCAAGATATATAATATAATGGAATATTACTCAGCCAGATATATCTATATCTATCTATATCTATATCCATATGTATCTATGTATTTGTTTATATAGAGATATATATCTATGAAGATGTATATATGACATATATAGAGAGATATTTCTATAAAGATATATATATGTATATATATATATATACATATATATATTCTTTATCCATTCATTTATCGATGGGTTGACAGATACTTGGGCTGCTTCTATAGTTGAGCTATTGTAAATAATGCTACAATAAACATAGGGGTACATATATGTTTTCAAATTAGTATTTTCATATTCTTTGGATAAATATCCAGTAGTACAATTACTAGATCATATGACAATTCTATTTTCAGGTTTTTGAGAAACCTCAATACTGTTTTCCACAGTGGCTGCACCATTTGCATTTCTACCAACAGTTCATGAAAGGTCCTTTTCCTCCACATCCTCACCAATACTTTTTGTTTCTTGTGTTGCTGATTTTAGCCATTCTGACAGTGAGATGATATCTCACTGTGGTTTGATTTGCATTTACCTGATGATGAGTGATGTTAAGCATCTTTTCATGTGTCTGTTGGACATCTATATATCTTTGAATAAATGTCTGTTAATGTCTTCTGCTCATTTTTAATTGGATTATGAGGATGATGACAATGATGATTTGGTATTGAGTTGTGTACGTTCCTTATGTATTTTGGATACTAATGCTTTATTGGATAGGTCATTTGCAAATATTTTCTCCCATTCAGTAGGTTGTCTTTTAGTTTTGTTGATTGTTCCTTTTGCTGTGCAGAATGTTTTATTTTGATATAGTTTTAATAGTTTATTTTTGCTGTTGTCTCCCTTGCTTCAAAAGACAATCTAGAAAAATGTTGCTACCACTGATTTCAGAGAAATTACTGCCTGTGCTCTTTTGGATTTTTGTGGCTTTAGGAATCACCTTCAAGTCTTTAATCCATTTTGAATTTACTTGTGTTTATGATGTGAGAAAGTGGTCCAGATTCTTTTTTTTTTTCTTTGCATGTTGCTGTCCAGTTTTCCCAATATCATATTTTTATGAGACTGTCTTTTTCCCATTGCATGCTCTTGTTTTCTTTGTTGAAGATTAGTTGACCATATAATTGTGGATTTATTTCTGGGCTCTCTATTCTCTTCCATTGGTCTATGTGTTTAGTTTTGTGCCAATACCATACTGTTTTGATTACTACAGCATTGCAGTATATCTTGATATCTGGGATTGTGATACCTCCAGTTTTGTTCTCCTTTTTCAAGATTGCTTTTGCTACTAGGGGTCTTTTGTAGTTCCATACAAATTTTAAGGCTATTTGTTCTAGTTCTGTGAAAAATGCTATTCATCTTTTGATAAGAATTGCATTAAATCTGTAGATTGCTTTGGGTAGTAAGGACATTTTAACATTTGTTCTTCCAATCCATGAGCATGGAATGTCTTTCCATTTGTTTGTGTTATCTTCAATTGCTTTCAGCAGTGTTTTACAGTTTTCAGGATACAGATCTCTCACCTCCTTGGTCAAGTTTATTCCTAGGTATTTTATTATTTTTGGTGCAACTGTAAATGGGATTGTTTTCTTAACTTCTCTTTCTGCTACATTATTATTAGTGTATATAAATGCAAGACATTTCTGTATATTGATTCTGTATCCTTCAAACCTACTGAATTCTTTTATCAGTTCTAGTATTTTTTGGGTGGGGACTGTAGAATTTTCTCTATATAGTATCATGTCATCTGCAAAGAGTGAAAATTTTAATTGTTCCTTACCAGTTTGGATGCCCCTTTCCACACCTGCCATGTCCCTCCTTCCTGCAATAGTCCCATGGATCAATTTGGCTCCCCACCATGTCTCTGCCATTCCTACCTTCTTTGATTTGGCCACTTCTCTGTATTTAGCTGTGGAGAGTCTGTTCTGCCAGGTTTTGGGTAGTTTTCTAGGTTATTTACATTGATATGAGTGTTATCTAGTTGTATCCTTGGGACAAGGTGAGCTTAGCATCCTCCTACTCTGTCATCTCCCCAGGAAGTCCTAGTATTTTCACCTTCTTCAGATAAATACCCACAAGGGGAATAGCTGGCTCATGTGGTAGTTCTGTTCTTAATCTTTTGAGAAGTTTCTATACTGTTTTCCACAGTGACAACAACAACTTACAATCTCACCAACAGTGTACAGGGATCACCTTTTCTCTATATCTTCTCCAGCACTTGTTATTTCTTATCTTTTGACAATATCCATTCTAACAGGTATGAGGGGATATCTCACCGTGACTTTAATTTGCATTTCACCATTAGTGTTATTGGACATCTTTTTGTTTGCTTGCTGGCCATCTGTATGCTTGTTTTGGAGGATTTGTCTATTCAGATCATTTGCTCATTTTTTATTTGGGTTGTTTAATTTTGGTTGTATGAGTTCTTGATGTATTTTGAATATTAACACCTTCTTGAATATATTGTTTGCAAATACCTTCTCCCACTTAGTGAGTTGCTTTTTTGTTTTGATGATTGTTTCCTTTGCTGTGCAGGAGTCTTTCAGTTTGGTGTAGTCCCATTTGTTTATTTTTACTTTTGTTTCCCTTGCCATTGGAGTCAACACACAGAGATGTTGCTAAGACCAAATTGAAGGAGCTTACTACCTATGTTTTCTTCTAGGAATTTTATGGTTTGGGGTTTTACATTTAAGTTTTTAGTCAATTTTGATTTTTTTTTCTTTTCTTTCTTTTTTTTTTTTGGTGTGTGTATGGTATAAGATAGTGGTCTTGTTTCATTCTTTTGCAAGTGGTTGTCCAATTTTCCTAGCACCATTTGTTGAAGAAACCATCATTTCTCCTTTGTATGTTCTTGGCTACTTTGTGATATCTATATATCCATATACGTAGGGGTTTAATTCTGGACACTAAATTCTGTTCCATTGATCTGTGTGTCTGTTTTGGTACAATTACCATACTGTTTTGGTTAATATAGGTTTGCAGTATAGTGTGAATTCAGAGAGTGAGATGCCTCCAGCTTTGTTCTTCTTTTTCAAGATTGCTTTGATCTATTTGGAGTCTTTTGTGGTTCCATACAAATTTTAGAATTATTTGTTCTAGTTCTATGAAGTATGCCATTGGAATTTTGTTAAGTACATCATTTATTCTGTATAGTGCTTTGGGTATATGGACATTTTAACAATATTGATTCTTCCAGTCCATGAGCATGAAATATCTTTCCATTTATTTGTGTCTTATTCAATTTCTTTCATCAGTGTCTTACAGTTTTTATTATACAAGATTTTAACTTCCTTGGTTAACTTTATTCCTAAGTATTTTATTCTTTTTGATGCAATTGTAAATGGATTGTTTTCTTAATTTCTCTGTTGTAGAATTTCTCAATTTCTTAGTTGTAGCAGTTTTTTGGTGGATTCTTTAGAAGTTTTTAAATATAATATACCATTTGCAAATAGTAACAGTTTTACTTCTTCCTTTCTGATTTGGATACTTTTGGATTTTTTTCCCTTGCTTAATTGCTGTAGCTAGGACTTTCAATACTATGCTGAATAAAAGTGGGGAGAGTGGACATCTTTGTCTTGTTACTGTTCTTAGAGAAAAAACGTTCAGATATTCCCCATTGAGTATAATGCTAGCTGTGAGATTGTCTCATATGATGATTGCCCCCAGTTCAGCTGTGGGGTGGATCCATGACCATTATGGCATATTGGAGGTTTGAGCTCTCAGCAGGGCATAACCACTGGTACTAGCAAATTGGAGGGAGAATTTCAAAATTGTGCCCATTAGCATAAAGTAGATTGAGACCTCAAAAATGGCTCCCACCAGACTGAGAAGTCCCTGGGGAGGGTTCCTGCTGCTTCCACCTCCCTGGTAGATGCTTTAAAGTTAGTAAATGGGTCTCTTCTACATATGGTCTATGCCCTTTTCAAATTGATCTTTTTTTTTATTGTGCTGGCTTCTAAATTGAGTAATCTCCACAGCAGCCCTTTAAAAGTAACTTTTCCATTCCCTACAGTTTTTTGTTTTCCTGAACATAATCCATGTTGATTTTTTAAAATTTATTTATTTATTTGAGAGAGAGAGAGAGAGAGAGAGGAGAAAACCAGGGAGGAGAGGCAGAGAGAGAATCTCAAGCAGACTCCCTGCTGAGTGTGGAGACTGACATGGAGCTTGATCCCATGACTGAGATCATGACCTGAGCCAAAATCTAAAGTTGGATGCTCAACTGACTGAGCCACCTAAGTGTCCCTCTGTAGATTTTTAAAGCCTGATGATTTGGGGACCAGTCTCTCCTGTGAAGAATCTAAGAGTTGGCATCTCTGATGTGAAGTTGGAATCTCTCACTCCTGAGTAAAATGTTCCATACCTTTTATACCCCTCCTGATTGGGACTCACCATGAGTGTGGTGTTTTGTTTTTGTGGTTTTTTTTTTTTTTTGACAAGTCCATGTCTCTTCCTTTCTCCCCTCTTGATGTTGCTCTTTTCTTTTTTGTTGTGGAGACTGTTCATTCAATTATCAGGTCACTTTTATTTATTTATTTATTTTTTATTTTTTTTTAAGATTTTGTTTATTTGTTTGACAGAGAGAGAAAGAGAAACAGCAGCAGAGGGAAAGGGAGAAACAAACTCCCTGCTGAGCAAGGAGCCTGATGCAGGACTTGATCCCAGGACCCCAGGATCATGAATAAGGTCACTTTTAGAAGTAATTATTCCCAAATGTAATTACAGATTTTTTTAAATCAAACATTTAGTATTTTTATTTGTAAATCAATAATTAATATATGTATATTAAAACTAAAAATTTAGACAATTTAATGTATAGGCATGGTGAATGAAACTATTTGCAGATTTGAATATTTTGTAAGTAGCATAATCACTGCATACTATACCCTGAATGTACATAACTTACTTTTAAGTGTCCTACTTAAATTTTTCAAAATCAGATACTTCTCTGAACTTAAAGGAAGTCAAAATCACTTAAAATATGAGGAGTACTGGTTAAGGATAAGCTTAAATATAAGCTTATCCAATTTAAATTACAATTTAATTTAAATTACATTAAAACCCAAATATAAAATATAAACAGAAGTGAAATTTTTATAAAGGGAAATATTTACTACTCCCCCTCCCAAAGCAGGTAAATTAACACTACAGAGTAGAAATCTACATGTACTGGGGTACTTTCTTGATTTGATAAGTGTAAGAAAATAATTTCATGTAGTTTAAATTTTTAGGGTTATATAATTAGAAATAGAGAATTCTACTTTTATAGGCATGTCCACTAATGGAAATAAGAGCACAATCATTTGAATTGGTTGTTTACATACTGGGCAGGGCTTATTCCTTTTCTTTAGCTTCTTTGTACACATAAAGCAGGCCATAAGATGTCATGTTTTGCCATGAACAATACAACCATATTTAGGTTGACCTTGTCAAATCACACAAGGTTCAACGGCACTAAGGGGAAAACTAGATTCCACGATTTTTTCTTTGTCTTGTGTTTCTTCCCTCTCAAACTCTTTTATGTCTTCTTGGCTGCTATAAATGATGCTGTTAGAAGTTGATGACTGAGAATAGTTCTCATTTTTTTGGGATTGGGAAGCTTGTGTGATTTGATCATCATTTTCCTCAGCACATGATTCTCTGGAATCATTCACTTTTTTTTTTTTTTTTTTTTTACAATCAGGGACATCAAAGCCCTCTTTTACTTGTGTTTAGCTTTCTAGTGTGTCTTTCTCAGGCATTTTCCTTTATCTTTCCCTTTATCTTCCTTTTATCTTCAAGAAGCCAATTCCCATGAAGGGCCCAATATCTGTTGCCATGAGGTAGAAGAGGAGGATTCCTTTCATTGCACGAAGTACACTTCCAATATTCCGCTAAGGAAATTTCAGGATCTTCTTCAAGATCCTGCCTGATACACAATTACTCAATATAGCGATGCCAAGGCAAACCAGTGTGATTGCTGACTGGAAGGGCCCAGAAGGAGCGACAGATAAACTGTAGCTATGGGGAACTTGATTGCTTAAAGACTTTAGGTGTCATACAATTTTAAGAAAAAAGAAGGAGGAGGAAAAGGAGAAGGAGTGGGAGGAGCCATTATGAGGAATTGGCACAGACACAAAGAAACTAGAATTCATGGAGAGTTTTTGGGTAGGTTGCATCTAATGCAATTCTTTGCCTTTTAAATATCAAGTTTGGTACTTTCCCATATTTAGTGAGCTCTAAATTGTAAGAATCATCTTGAAGCTAAAACTATTCCTCCAGTCATAATTCCAAGGTAAATTATTTTGGAAGGATCAGGCACTCACTCACTTTCATCTCTTTCCTACTATGAGAATTAGTGGTAATAGCATATTATTTTTTCTTGGGGAAATATTTTCTGTTTTTCTGGGGAAATAAAAGTTTTTCTTGCTAAAGATTTCCTTTTAAAAATTTTGAGTTTCTATGGTAATTTTATATATTCCTACAGTTTTCAACTTAATTTTAGCTTAAAATTTACATGAAGTAATTTAAAGAAGGATTTTAAAACTGATTACATGAAAAAGATTGTTTTGAATTTCACGCCCCTATAAGGTTCATGTAAAGTGTATGAGGGGCAATTGATATCTTTAGTGTTCAAATAGAAAATTTTTCATTATTTTCATATATATTCACCATTTCTGACCTTTCTAATTTTGATATTTAATAAAGTTTAAGGATACTAGTATCATGTGAACATAAAAAATATATTAAATTTTTATTAAAACAAAGATATACAGAAAATATTACTTTGTCAAATTGTCTCACTATATTATCCTCCCATTGAGATAGAGAATCATCCACTGTATGCTATTTTCAGTTATTATGTGAGGTAGATGTTCTTGTGCAAAAATATCTATTTGTTGACATTTCTGTTTGTCTGCAATCCCACTTCAATGAGTAATCACATATTAGAAATATTAGGGGTGCCTGAGTGGCTCAGTCATTAAGTGTTTGCTTTTGGCTCAGGTCATGATCCCAGGGTCCTGGGATCGAGCCCGGCGGGAAGCCTGCTTCTCCCTCTTCCACTCCCCCTGCTTGTGTTCCCTCTCTTGCTGTGTCTTTCTCTGTAAAATAAATAAATAAAATCTTTAAAAAATAAAAAAAAGAAAGAAATATTAGGCAACTCACCAGTCACATTTTAAATCCTGTACACATACAGAAACATCTTCAAAAATAATATAATGAAGCAGTGCTTAAAATTTTGTCAGTCATTGCCACAAATATTTCTGTGAGATTCAGCAAAGTTTTAGGTGAAAGTTTTCATGTAAAAATATGCGAGCTATGTCTGAATATTTAAAGATTTAACAATTATCTTATCAAAAGCGATATTACTAAGAAGTTATGAAGTCAGAGTGGGGTGGGAACTCAGGATTTTCAACAGAGTCTAACATTTTCTTTTCCTTTCATTAGTGGCTTTCAGAAATATTTTAGCTATAGAACTCTTTTTTTCAAAAGAACACTAACATGAAAACCTAGTAAATAAAAATAGAAGTATTCTAGCTGAAATCAGATGTCCTATTATTCTTCTTTTTCTTTCCACATACCCACAACACCTGTTTTGTGGTATCTGGGGATCCCTCGGGTTCCTTGGAGAACTTTCATAACATTTTATTATTTCAAGTTGACAATTCAAGTAGGATGGGTTTTCAACTTATGTTCATTATAAATGTAATGTATTCACAATTAGTAATACTTATTTATCACAGTTATAAATGGATTCAGCAATCATAATTTTTTTTCAGCAATAGATAACTGAAAGCCAGACTAACACTGGTTTTAAAAAAAACTAGAGGTTTATTGCTCTCTTCATATAACAAAAAAAGTAAAGGTCGGTAGCTACTGATGTTAGTTCAGTAGCTCAAAATTTGAGATGATTTCCTTACCTGTCTCTTTCATGGTCACAAAATTGTCCTGAGACTTCAAGCTTTAGAACCATCATTTAAGACAAAAAGAAACTTACTTTATCAAGAAGACCCTTTCCCCAGAATCTCCTCAGCAAACTTCCACTTATGTCATATAACTCCTTACAGTGTTATATAGCAACTGCTACCTGAAAATGGTGATTGACAACATGCATACTTAGCTTTTCCAGCCTCATAATGGAGGTGAGATGAGAAAATTGAAACACGATTTTTGATAACCATTTAATGGTGTCTAACATAGTGATATTCAAAACTGAAGTAGAACTTATTAGATAATGTATATTTTTACACTTGGAAGTTATTAATTTTAATCTTTAATTTTAGTAATGAATTTTAATCTTTAATTTTAATTTAATTTTAATTCTTTAATCTTATAGTGGTGAGGATGTTATTGGTGATTCTATCCTTGTATTAATTTAAAATTACTGAGATTTCTTTTTTTTAAGATTTTATTTATTTATTTGAGAGAGAGAAAGAATGAGAGATAGAGAGCACGAGAGGGAAGGGGGTCAGAGGGAGAGGCAGACTCCCTGCTGAGCAGGGAGCCCGATGTGGGACTCGATCCCAGGACTCCAGGATCATGACCTGAGCCGAAGGCAGTCGTTTAACAAACTGAGCCATCCAGGTGCCCCAAAATTACTGAGATTTCTGAAAATAAATTTTAAAACCCTAGAATCCTTATTTTATAATTTTTTGTTTGTTTTTTAGATTTTAGGAAACTCAGAATTTTATTCCTGAAAACTAAATATAATCTTCACTTTGTATTCAATATATTTCTATAGTCTATCTATTTTTGGGACATGTCCTTCCATATTGTTTACAAATTCTCTATACATAGATTTGTCATATCCTGAAGGTTCCAAGTCTCTACAAATTTGTTTTTTTCCTTTACAGTTATTTTCTCCTTAGGTTTTTATGCAGGTTTCAAATTTGATAAGCGGTAATGTCTCATAGGATATACATATCTGAGACATATATACAAATCTGAACTATTGTGTGGTGGTAAATGATTAATCCAACAGACAATTCCATATGTAACCCTAATATTTTAAAATTACATTATCTTGGGACGCCTGGGTGGCTCAGTCGGTTAAGCGGCTGCCTTCAGCTCAGGTCATGATCCCAGGGCCCTGGGATTGAGGCCTGCTTCGGGGGTCCTTGCTCAGGAGCCTGCTTCTCCCTCTGCCTGCAGCTACCCCCTGCTTGTACTCTCGCTCACTCTCTCTCGCCCAAGTGCTCTCTCTAGCAAATAAATAAATAAAATCTTCAAAAAAAATAAAAAATAAAATTACATTATCTTTTCAGCATAAGACAATCTGTAATCCTATCACTTGGTCCTTATTTGATTAATATGGACTAAATATCTGAAAATTCAGAAAGCTTTAAGTAATAGTTTGGATAACATTCAATTATACCATTTTAATTTTTCATGTACTAAAAAAAGTAATATCTTGAGAATTTCTTAGGTCTAGAAAGGTTTAAAAGAGACATAAATCCATATGGACATCGTCAATCATGATGAATGGTATGGGTGGCAAACCAAACAACAATCTAGTGGTCAAGCCAAGTATGTCATTAAATCATTGAGTCACTGGCATCGTTCAGCTGTGTTCCTCTTGTTGCTCTTAGTGACTGCATCAAATGGACTAGTTGACACTAATCCACTGTTGAGAACCCAGTGTATGGGGTGGGGGGACAGGTAAAACTGGCCTTCATAAAAATGTGAGTCCATTTACCATAATGACAAACAGTAGTGGAGTAGTGAGTAATGGAGTAGGACTTTATTCCCGGGGTGATAAAATCAGTAAACGAGGAGTGGAGATATATCAGAGGGAAAAAGTCTGCTCTGGGAGAATTTTAACTGGACATTTAAAATTTTTAGTTACAAATTAACTTAATTTTAATTAGAAATTAATTTCCAGCTTTATAATTGATTCATCACAGAGTATGTGGCCTAGTGCATTTAGGTCTTTTTAATTTGATATAGATAAACAAACATTTAACAAAAGTTTAGTGGTTTGCAACTTGATGGATTATAGTGCTTAAGAGAATCTGCCAAAAATCTGTGACTAGGAAAAATGGTACCTTTCTCCTTTTCTGTCTTAATATTTGTGGAGTACCTACTAGGGTATATACAATTTCATGTATAGTATCTAGTAAAATCCTTACAGCAATCCTGGGTATTTTGGAATTGCTATAATCACTTAATAAAGACTAAATTAAGGGCCAGAGATTTTTTTAAGAGACTTGCCAAATGGCACACAGTTTGTAAGTAGCAGAACTGGGATTGAAGCCTGTGTTCACCAGCTGTCAGAACCTGCAACTATTTTCAAGCCATGCCTGGCAAGTGAGAATCAAAAGCCAATAGTCATTGACCTATTGCAAAATAAAATAACTAAAGAACCAAATAAGAAGAAATGATCATAGGATGTGTCCTCTTCCCTCCCCCAAAACATATACAAAACAATTAGCAATGGTAGAAGAGCTTTCATCTGGTAAGGGAACTGGAATTTTCATTTGAAACAAAAAGAATTGAGTAGGCAAGAGTATGTAGCTCAGCTTCAAAAGCAGAGCCTTAACATAAAAGCATTTCAGTACTATGTGTGCTTTTTGCTCTTCTCCCTCTTTTAAGAACAGTACTGGTTAATCTTTACATAATGGTTCATTGATGATGATTCTTGCAAATAGTTGGATGTGAGCGTGGGCACAGGAAGCAGACAGAGATACTATTAGAATGCTAAGGAAAAAGATAAAATAATACCTGCCTATTTAAAAAGTCATAAATAAATCTTACAAAAGGTAACAGAAAAAAACCGATTTAGTTTTAAAAATAAGAACAATGAAAGATATGTTTCTTTCTTCAAAGTTTTCCTTGATTTTGAATGAAAGAATATCATTATATGTAAAGTTCAGAAATTAATAGGTATTTCATTATTCTTATTTTTTACATAAGAAAACAGGGGCCTTGAGAAATTTTACTATTTGCTCAATATTGGTCAGCTTTTTAACAGGAAGAGCTTACTTTATAATTAAATTTTTAAAAGTCTTAATTTCTTTTTTATGTACCTATTGTCTATTTTTTTATTTTATTATGTTATTGTCCATTTATTTTTTTATTTTATTATGTTATGTTAATCACCGTACATTACATCATTAGTTTTTGGTGTAGTGTTCCATGATTCATTGTTTGTGTATAACACCCAGTGCTCCATTCAGTACGTGCCCTCTTTAATACCCATCACAGGCTAACCCATCCCCTCACACCCCTCCCCTCTAGAATCCTCAGTTTGTTTCTCAGAGTCCATAGTTTCTCATGGTTCGTCTCCCCCTCCAATTTCCCCCCCTTCATTTTTCCCTTCCTACCATCTTCTTCTTCTTCTTCTTTTTTTTTTTTGACATATAATGTATTATTTGTTTCAGAGGTACAGGTCTGTGATTCAACAGTCTTACACAATTCACAGCGCTTACCATAGCAAGTCTTTTAATTTCAGCGACTCTTTTTAATGATGGTTCCAATGTTATTAATTTAACATCCAATATGATAATTTATCAAAATGTCAATGTGTCCAGAACAAGATGTTCTAACCCCTGGTTAAGACTCAGCACATGGCTAAAAGTTAAGCCATATATCCTTGTTGACCAAAACATATGCCTCATGCATATTTGGCATGAGCATATCAAAAACTTGATATATCACTTCTTGTCTATACAAAAGCTAGAATTTAAGATATACCCATAAGCATTTTATAGAATTAAAACCAAGGTGCAGTAAAATTTAAGAAAAATTTTAAAGTTTTATTTCCACATTCCTTGGAGAGCTTCTGAGAGCTCAAGAGATCAAAACAAATTACACTTCATTTCTCCTTTGCTCCTGGAGACTTTCATAAGGAGAAATCAGTCTCAACTGAATGTCAAAGGCATTCAAGGTAAAAAGTAAAAAATGCACTGCCTAAGAAATTTATGAGCCATTCTACTTATATTCTTGTGTGATGCTAATAATACAATAAAACCACGTATTTTATAGAAGTTTACAATGCCCTTTCTTATATTGTCTAGTCTGATTCTCAAAACCACTCCATAAGTGAATACCATGTTTCAAAGTTTCAGCTTGTGCTTATGCATTCACAGACAACTAATACTTTTTAAAAGCTTACGAAAAAATGTACTCCTTCCCTTTGCACTAATAATCATAATAATAACAGATAACTCATATTTACTGAGTTTTAGTTTGTAATGGGCACTGTTCTAAGTCCCTAACAGTGTCGTATCTAATCAATGCACTTTTATATACCTAATTATGGCTTTTTTACTGATAGGAAAATTGAGGCATAATAATATTTATAACTTCCTGGGGTTATAAAATCAGTAAATGAGGAGGCAGATGTTGAACTCAGGCAGGAAGTTCATCTCCAGAGTTTCTACTCCATAACCAGAAAATTATCTTCTTTCTCATCCTGAAGATGTACTAGAGAAATATCTCAAAAACAAAACAAAGCAAAACAAAAAACAGCAAAATGTTGCAATTTTGAACTTTTCTGGTTTTTGGATGAAA
The DNA here is from genome assembly GCF_037043125.1 of Eumetopias jubatus. Lineage (NCBI taxonomy): Eukaryota > Metazoa > Chordata > Mammalia > Carnivora > Otariidae > Eumetopias > Eumetopias jubatus. The sequence continues at coordinate 37,023,168 of NW_028274807.1, forward strand.
CTTTATTTCTTAAGTTTGTTTTGTCACCCAAGTCTGCTGATGATGCTCACCAAAGTTGTAATCCACATAAGAATTTTGAAGTTCTCATTAATAGATGACTTTCATGTTAGAATAGGAGGTGTTGCACCTTATGTAAATGTGACATATATAAATGAGCCAAGTAATTTATATTCTTTTTGATATCAATATATTTATAAGAAGGCATGATGAATCATGATCTGAGGAGTAAAGAATAAACAATTTATTAACTTAAAAGGAAGCTAGGAATTAGAAGAATTTTAAGCGTTTGAAGAGATGCCTCAATGTGCCTGAATCAAATAAATACAGTGGAACAGGTACACTATTTTACAGACAAGGATTGATGTTTTGGGGGAGGGAAATATGGTCGTTAATTTTTTCCAGGGGTCCAGTGATGTTGGCATGTTGAGATATACCTGCTCAGGTGAAGGATAAATTGTTGCATCTGGCCTCTTCTACAACCAAGAAAGAGACATAATGCCTATGGGCTTCTTCAGATTTTGGAAGCAATATATGACTCAGTTGTGTGTGTTACTCTGGCCCATTTACCAAATGACCAAAAAGCAGCTATCCTCAGTGGGAACCTGTCTTAAGTCAGCTCAGGTTGCTATAGCAAAATACCATCAACTGGCTTATATACAACATAAATTAACCATCCACATATTGTGGCTAAAGCTTCAACATATGAATTTGTTTTGGTGGGGGGGCACAAATATTTAGTTATTAATGGGCCCAGAACAAGAGAAGGCTCTGTGGCAAGTCCAGACTGCTGTGCAAGCTACTCTGCCTCTTGGGCCATTTAATCCAGAAGATGCAATGGTGTTTGAAGAATCAGAGGCAGATAAGGATGTTATTTGGCAGGCCCCTATAGGTGAATTACAACATATGATTTTGAGCAAGGCCGCACCATCATCTACAGATAAATAGTTTTCTTTTGAGAAACTGCACTTGTCAGCAGTTGGGCCTTAGTAGAAATTGAATGCTTAACCACAGGACACGAAGTTACCATGCAACCTGATCTGCGTGTCATAAATTGGGTGTTATATGAGCGATCAAGCCATAAAGTTTGGAATGCACAGCAATATTCCATCATCAAGTGAAAGTGATATTGTACATGATCAGGCTTGAACAGACACTGAAGGCACAAGAAATTATAAGAAGTAGCCCAAACACAAATGGTCCCCATTCCTGCTATACTGTCTTCTTTTTCTTTCCTCTCTTGTTCCCTTATTATGTAACATAAAAGGTATTGATTTTATATCATAGTATTTAAGAATTGTTAATTTTACATTATAGCATTTAGTTCTGGGATATGAAGACGGGTAATAAACCCACTCAAGGACTTTATCTCCTTTTCTGGGCAAGAGGTTAATGGGTTTTTGTTGTAAGGAGGATAGTTTTATCATGTAAAGCAGCCTTATGACCTTATTATTTTCTTTCTTTGAAGATTAAGTATGGTTTATGGGGATGCATATGATTGCCAAGTTGACAAGGAGTGGACTTGTGATAGTTAATCTTCTATGTCATCTTGGCTGGTCACAAGGTGCCCAGATTAAACAGTATTTTGGGGTGTGGCTGTGGGCAAGTTTCCAGATTAGATTAGCATTTGAATTGGCAGACTTAGTAGATTGCCCTCCCTAGTGTGAGTGGGCATTATCCAATCTGTTGAGGATGTGAGTAGAATACTGGCAGAGAAAGGAGAAATGTCCCCCTTTTTGCTTCCTGTGTGTCTGCTGAGATCTTTGCTTGGCACACCTCATCTCACCTTCTCTGGCCCTCAAGATGGGATTTAAACCATCAGTTTCCCTGGTTCTCAGGCTTTTGGACACAGACTTAATTATACCACCAGCTTTCTTGGGTCTTCAGCTTGCCGACAACAGACCATGAGATTTTGTCTCTAAGATCACATGAGCCAATTCTTTTTTTTTATCTTTTTTTTTTTTTTTGACAGAGAGAGACACAATGAGAGAGGAAACACAAGCAGGGGGAGTGGGAGAGGAAGAAGTAGGCTTCCCACGGGGTAGGGAACCTGATGTGGGGCTCTCTCCCAGCACCGTGGGATCATGACCTGAGCTGAAGGCAGACGCTTAATGACTGAGCCACCCAGTCACCATGACATAAGCCAATTCTTCATATTAAACCTCCTTTTATATAAATCCTGTTGGTTTTATTTATACCTTACTAGCTCCATTTCTTTATAGAACCCTAACAAATAGTCTGCTATTAGGGAGATATTATATGAGTGAATCTTAGTGTTTGAAGCATATAACTCCTGAATGAGTTGGTGCTTCACTAATAATTTTATGGCTCACCACCCATCGTAAATTCAGGGATGTACTTGCCCATACCTGGGATTAGCACTGGTTCTAGAAATTTTATTTTCTAAATTTGGAAACCTTCACTTCCCTTAGTATTTTAGGGAGAAAAAGAGGGCAATATAGGATCTGGATTTCTATATTGCACTGATATCTAACTAATGATGTGAAGTTGCTGGTTGAGGAGAATATAGGGAGCTGGAAGGAATTTAATTATCTAATCTACTAGATTCCTTGAGTAAGATGCCTAGACTCAAACCCAGCAGCATCATATTCAATGGAAATAAACTTTAAAAAATTGGATCATACATGTGGTACACACACACACACACACACACACAAACACCATGGAATATTATGCAGTCAAAAAAAGAAGGAAATCTTGTCATGCTATAACAAGGATGAACCTCAAGGACATTATGCTAAGTAAAACAAGCCAATCACAAAAGGACATACATTATATAATTCCATCAATTGAAGTACCTAAAGTAACAAAAACCATAGGGAAAACAAAGGAAGTAGAAAGATGCCAAGGGCTAGGGGAGATGTGAGGGAGAATTAGTGCTTATTGAGTAAAAAGTTTTAACTTTGTAAGATGAAAAAGTTCTAGAAATCGGCTGCATCGTGAATAAACTAAGCACTACTGATCTCTGAACTTTAAGATGTTTAAAATGGTAAATTTAGTGTTATGTTTTTACCAAAATTAAAAATAACATTTTTAAAGATTGGATCTAAAATGAGTGGGAAAATTTCTGACAAAAGAATACTTTTAATATTATTACAATTCCTACAATTAATATAGTCTTGCTGAAACACAATATAGAACAGATAAAAAATGGTAAAAATTCAATTTGTTTCTTTTTAAAATGGCTAGGACAAATTTAACTAATTATCCAAAATCAGATTGACATTAATGATCACAATATGAATACTATCATTTAACATTTCAAATCACTATTGGTCAAAAAGCCAAGTGTAGCTAATAAGATTGGAATTTGGTTTAATTATACAAAAATCTTAAAAAAATGGAAAATTCATCTCTACAAAGAACTGATATTTATCTATCTCTAATAGTTGCAGTGAATGAGAGTTGATGCCTAATATAGTAGCTGGCAAGAAATTTGCAACTAATAATCAATGAACCCTTTTTTTATTAACCTAAATATATATGTGTCATAAGATTAAATGATGAGATTTCTAAGACACCAGTCAATAAATGTTCTGTGTGGTATACATAGGACTAAAACCAACCAAACAAACAAAAATCACATGAAAAAATGATACCTTGTAAAAATATTTGTTATCGTGCTGAACTTCAACCATATTAAATACAACATAGAAAATATAGGTTGACTCTCAACAGCAATCACCCTGTCTTTATTTGCTTCATTACGTAAATATTACATGGGAAGAATTGCTTTTTATTTCATCAATTCACTCTTCAATCCAATTACTGTTATGTTATGTAGACTTGCAGTTCAAGCGAGGATAATATTAACCATGATACTATGGGGGGGAAGTTTGAAAATCTCTGTAATTATCTATTTTTCAGGAATTAGTCATGCTATATTTTAACAATTAATCATTAAACAATTTAAAAACCATCCATAAACTCACACATTAAATAGTTTAAAACACATTATAAGGACATATAAACTACTTTATAAGAACATGCATAATAGTCCATGATATAATGCAATAAGTAGTAGTTTCTTAAGGCTCCATTTAAAAAGTACCACAAACTTGGTGGCTTAAAACAACAGAAATATTGCCTCATAGTCGTGGACACTAGAAATCTGAATTAAGGTATCAGCAGGACTATGCTCTTTATAATGGCTCTAAGAGGAGAATCCTTCCTTGCTCCTAGCTTCTAGGGTCTGCCAGCAATTCTTGGCATTTCTTAGCTTACAGATGCTTCACTTAAGGCAATGACTGTTTTCTCCCTATTGTGTCTTCACATTATCTTCCTTTTGTGTATGTCTGTGTTCCAATTCCCCCTTTATATAAAGATATCAGTTATACTGGATTATGGCTCACTCTAATGACCTCATTTTAACTTGATTACCTGTATAAAGACCCTATTTCCAAATACAGTCACACTGAAGTAGAAGGGGTTAGAACTTCAGCATCTCTTTTTTGGGGGAAATCTATCAATACATAACAATGAGCTACAACTGAAGCAATAGATTATAGTCCAGGAGTTTTCAACATTAAAATTTTTAGGGGTGCCTGGGTGGCTCAGTTGGTTAAGCATCTGCCTTCAGCTCAGGTCATGATCTCAGGGTGCTGGGATTGAGACCCCTGTCAGGATTTCTGCTCAGTGGGGAGCCTGCTTCTCCTTCTCCTGCTGCCCTTCTCCCCTGCTCCTGTGCCCTCTCTCTCTCTCTTTCTCTTGCTCACTCTTGCTCTATCTCAAATAAATAAATAATTAATTTTAAAATTATTTTTAAGATCTTTCATAGTATGTTAAAATAGCTTTATTGAAGAAACTACATGAGAGAAACTGCAGCTTATAACTTGTAGGAATAACAGTGAGATAATATCTATACCATATGTCATCTAAAATATAGGAATCCCTTTGAAAAAATAAACTTCTTAAAATCTGTCTTTTGAAACTCTAAACTGGGGCGCCTGGGTGGCTCAGTTGGTTAAGCGACTGCCTTCGGCTCAGGTCATGATCCTGGAGTCCCAGGATCGAGTCCCACATCGGGCTTCCTGCTCGGCAGGGAGTCTGCTTCTCCCTCTGACCCTCTTCCCTCTCGTGCTTTCTATCTCTTGTTCTCTGTCTCTCAAATAAATAAATAAAATCTTTAAAAAAAAAAAAGAAAGAAACTCTAAACTGAGTCAGAAAAACAAATTATCATCATTAAATACTAGTTTACTACCTTGTTGTAGATTGAATAGTTCTCTCCCTCCACCCCCAAATTTGTGTCTATCCATAATCACAAAATGTGATTTTATTTAGCAATAGAGTCTTTAAAGATGTAATTAAGGTAAAGATCCAGATGAGATCATTCTGGAGTAAGATGGAGCTAAATCCAATGGAAGTGTCCCTGTAAGAGATAGAAACAAGCAGACACATAGAGAAGAAGGTTATGTAAACACTGAAACAAAGATTTGAGTTATGCTGCCACAAACTAAGGAACATCAGAAGTCACCCAAAGCTGGAAAAGGCAATAAAGGATCTACCTCCAAAGCATTTGGAGAAAGAGTGGCCCTGCCAACACTTTGATTTTCAACTTCCATCCCCGAGATTATGAGAGAATAAATTTCTGGGTTTTTTTGGCGCTAAATTTGTGATTTGTTTGGCAGCCCTGGGAATCTACTACATCTCTTATGCCTTAATGTAGAAACGTGTGGAAAGATGAAAAGCAAAGAGCTGATATTTTCTACCCAGAAGGTTTATAATATGATAAGGCAAAACTAAGAAATACATAAATAATACCCAACCAAATTATTCAAAACTTCCCAGGTGTTCATGAACACTCATTCTTCAGGCCATTTCTTCTTCCATATGGGAGGAGAACCAAATGCACTGTTCATAGCTCTGTTAAGTGGAGTGGTTTCCCTTCAATTTTTTTTTTTCTGGGCCTTGCTTGTTTGAACCACATTATAGCAGCTGTGTGCTTTCAATCACCACCAATATAGTGAGCTAAACCATGTGTGAACCCGGACAAATTTATTTTTCTCCTGATAATTTATCATAAGTAAACCCTGATGATGCCAACCCCAGTGTGAGCTGATGGAAAAGTTTCTATAAAAGAGATATTTGACTAGGTAGTCTGGGCCATGTTCATGTAACTTACTTGTGCCCTCTATATATTGCTCAGGCCCAATCCTGAATGTAATATTTCTGTAGGGACCAGCTTTATGACTATATGTATCTAATGATACCAGCTCCTGATGAGAAGCTTCAGCCATGTATACACTTGATAAGTGGCAGGGCATTCCATCTCTACTAGGGCCTATTCATATGCCAGGAGCTGCTTCTCAACTGGTGAGTGACATGTTGAAGTGTCCTAACATAATCTAGACCTCACTCAAAACTGACAGCATTTTTAGGCACACAACAACAACAACAACAACAAAATCAGAACAGTATTTTATTAGTGTATATATTTTGCCTTCAGAATCTAAAATGGCTCACCAAATGCAGTGCCTCTTTCTTAATTGTACAGGATATAAAGTGAAATATACTGTTTTCACATTAAAAGGGAAGTTTCAGGAAACCTCAGATGACTGGACTCCTAAAAACTTTAAATTGTACCAATATGACAGGCTTCTAAATCTGTGTATGTTCATCTCCCATCCTGTGGCACATATATATTTTATACTATATCCAGAACACTTGCTATTTCCTTTCTAAATTGTCTAATTAGCATGGTGTCATCAATATAGTGGGCCAACACGTTCTCTGGAATGTCAAGAATATCAAATTCCTGCAGGCTGTGATGTGACAGAGAATAAAAGTAATATAACCTTGGGAAAGAGGGTCAATTTTTTTCTACTGACCTTTCCCCTGAAGAGCATGACATCTGAAGCTTTCTATCATAGAGATTGTAAAGAATGCATTCATCAGATCAATAGCACCATAGCAAATGCCAGAGGCAGTGCTGATCTGATGTTGTAAATATGCATCATCTGGCATTAAAAGCTGTTACAATGAAAACTACTCTTATTTATATTTATGGTAGTCCATCATCATCCACCATGTTCCACGGTTTTTTTCAGGGGCCAGAGAGCAGATGAATGGCGTTAAGATAGAGACAACCACTCCTACCTCTTTTTAAGTCTTAGGAGATAAGTCTTAAAAGTCTTAAAGTGGTGCATTACTCCCAAGATGATCTATTCTGATTTATTTTCTTGGCTGGAGAAGTGGGCAGTTTCAAGAGTTCCTCTCAGTCTTTTTTAGCATAATGGTTCTCATTTCTGAATTATATCAATTCTTTTTACTATGCCCACCAATTATGGACTGGGGGTTGCTGAAATGTTTATATAGTGAACCAGTGAATACTGTGGTCTGGCTGCATGTTGAATTTGGACAGAGCTTTATTTAACATCTAGGTTCTTTTCTACCCCACTCTAACAAGAAAACTACAATAGCCTTATCGGTCCTTAATGAAAGTGTATATCCTGGAATTACCTGAATATGTCCCTTTCTTCAAAGTATAGTTTGCCTGTAACTGGCTACAGGTGGCTTTAAAAACTATTGAGAAAAAATTATTAGCTATACTTATGGTGGTACTGTACAATTCTTCAAGAGGACTCATTTTCTCATAATGATTGGACTGTAACCCTAAAAGCTGATTCATATCCAAAAACTAGATGAAGAATTTTAATTTTCTACTATGACAAAGGACATCAGCCTTCCCAATCATCAATTCTAGACTTTTACTGGTAATACAGCCAAGCAATAAACCTCTTTTGGTCTTCTGACCTTTCTACAGTTCACTGCTAAGACAATTCTGGCATCTCTGTTTTACTTACCATAAAACATCATTCAACAGCAGTCTTTAACTGGGCATCTTAACAACATATCAAGACTAGCATCTGGTCCATGCCAGGACATAAATTCCTGAGTCACAAAAGAATCAATAATTTCTCTCCTATTCAGACTTACTTTCTCTATTCCCTTGTCCAATACCTCCAAGATCAAATTCCATATATGTTCATTCAAGTTCTATCAGGGACATATTGGGCAAGTCTTACAATTCTCTGGTATATCTACTATTTCCTCCCAGAAATAGAATTGCATTGTCCCTCAGGCTGTGCTGTGACTTGATCTTAGTTATTGGTTTAGAGGCAATGAACAGAAGTAGAGGAGAATCTTGAGGAGGACAAGCATCAATTTCTAAGCCCCTATAGGATTTCTAAATAAGAGAGGGGTGTGTGAGGAGAGAGCCTTCTCGTTCAATGAATTGAGGGTTACTTTTATCAATACAGAGATTCAAGAGAAAAATTATGGGTTCATGAGTCTTAGGTCATTATTCAAATATCTTCATCCTGGATAAGTTTCAGAGTCTTAATCTTTTCCTATCGGAGAGCTGAATTAAACTTAAGAGACCTATAAATGTTATGCATTCAGTATCCTCTGAAACTCTACTACCCTTACAATTAATTCATGGGCCCAATTTTCAGCCTAGTTAACCCTGTAGGATATAATGTCTTTAAATGCTGCTGTGGAAGCCTTTTGACTTTTATAGTATGCCTTGAATTTTAAGTGCCATAATCTAAATATGTCCTTTGCTTTTTAAAGGTTTTCAAGCCATTAACAACAACAACAAAAATATCTAAATTCACAATCTTATAATTAGCACTGCCCCCATTTCTTTCAGTACCCCACTACAACATAAGCCTACACTTCAACAAACACCTGGCTCTAAAACCAAATCACTTCCAGGCAAAATACTGCTAAATGTGACACACCACTACATTCCAGGGGTGATCATCTCCCTGATTACCACTAGTAATATAATCTTAGCATCACCATGTGGCAGATGAATGAGTGACACATTTCTATCATACCAAACTCAACATGGGAGTTTTCAGTGCCACATCTGATTGTAAATATGCTATTTCTTGTTACCCATAGAGAGCAGAGCCAGAAACAATGACTTTTATGAAGGAAGCTTATTTCGGAACGTAACTCAAAGAAGAGATAAGGGGATCTAGAGAGACTTAAAAAAAACAAAACAAAACAAAAAAACAAACAAACAACGAATCCAAGCGTGCATTATTGAACTGGTCTTCCCTATTGCCAACAGAGGGCTAATTCTGCTGTGACCTTCTGAAAAATCCTGCAAAATACACCCGTGAATTGTACCATTAAAGTACTAAAGGGAAGAATACTTATCTACTGGTTATTGGTCTGATTGTTCAAGGGCTGTCCTGTGTGTTAATAACTTCCTGGCATTTGCATGTTTGTGTATGGAAGAGTAAGCATCCTACATAGAGGCAGTTAAACCCTAAGCAGAAAGTTAAAGGTATGAGATACAATAGATCTAAGGTGTTGTCAAGTTACACTTATCACAGATGGTAACCATGGAAACTTCTAGAATAAAATGTAATTCTAAAGAATTGGTTCCCAAACTTCATTGTACATTAGAATCATCAGGAGGGCTTGCTAAAACACATATTTCTTGGCTCCACTCCAGAGCTTCTGATTTAGCAGGTCTGTGATACAGCCTGAGAATTTTACTTTTTAACAAGTTCCCTGGTGATGTTGATATTGATGCTCCTGAGACCACTATCCTAGAGTATGTAAGGTGAAAACAAAAGTTATCTGGTATGAAAATATACATTTTTTAAAAGATTTATTTATTTATTTTAGAGAGAGAGAAAGAAGAGAGTGCATGAGTGGGGGAGGGGGCAGAGGGAGAGAATCTTCAAGCAGGCTCCCTGCTGAATGTGGAGCTCAATCCCACAACCTTGAGATCATGCATGACCTGAGCTGAAATCAAGAGTTGGACGCTCAACTGACAGAACCACCCAGGTGCCCCCAAAATATACAATTTATTTAAGCAAGATCATCAATGAACACATACAAAAAAACTGGGTGTAAGAGGCACAGAATATGCACAAATCTCAAAATACCACCTCACAAATTGGTTATTAATTGAAAAGATACCATACATAGTTGAGAGACCTGAAGGATATTATTTAGCCAGGTGATTAGATTTTATATCATTGATAATGGAACCTACTGATATTATGTGTCTTCTAGTATGATGACACAGGGATGACATATCAACCAAGTAGTGTAACCAAATGTCTAACTTGAATCTTATTGTGAGGAAGATAACTGACCTACATTCTTAAACATACACATCAGGTAAGGCAAAAAGTGGAGAATACTACTCTAGAAAAGGGACACCAAAGGAACAAAACAATAAATTCAATGTATAAATTTATTTTTAAGATTTTATGTATTTGTGAGAGAGAGAGAGCACAAGCAGGGGGAGCGGCAGGCAGAGGTTGAAGCAGGCTCCCCACTGAGCAAGGAGCCCAATGTGGGACTCTATCCCAGGACCCTGGGATCATAACCTGAGCTGACGGCAGATGCTTAGCCAACTGAGCCACCCAGGCATGCCTCAATGTATAAATCTTGACTAAAACCTGAGGGGAAGAAGGGCAGATGGAAAGGAAGTTGTTGGTACAATTAGTTAAATTGCAAAGACCCTATTTTAGTTTATATTGTAGTTCCAATGCCAAATTTTGTTTATATGATAATTTTATTGTAACTTTATAGGAGAATACTCTTGTTCTAGGTAATACACATAGAAATATTTATAAGAGGTATGCCAGGATGGCACAGTCAGTTAAGCATCTGACCCTTGGTTTAGCTCAGGTCCTATTCTCAGGGTCCTGAGATTGAGCCCTGTGTGGGACCCACTACGGAATCTGCTTCAGTTTCTTCCTTGATCTCCCTTTGCCCCTCCTCCCCACTCTCTCTCTTTCTCTCTAAAATAAAAATAAATAAACCTTGAGAAAGAAGAAATTTTACAGGAGAAAGGCCATGAAACCCTCAATTTACTTTTAGATATTCGCACAAAAGTAGTAAATAAAAAGGATAGAAATAGAGAAGTCAAACTACCAACAGTTAGCAAATCTAGGTGAATGATACATAGGTGGTAATTATAAAATTCCTTCAATTTTCTGTAAGTTTGAAATCTTTGAAAATAAAATTAATTGGGAAAGATACAAGATATGACATGATAAGCATCATCAAATAAAGCTTAGAAACACTCTGAAAGTATTCAAAAGAGCAAGAAATAACTCCTGGAATGAGAAATTGGAGGAAATTTCAACAAGACTGACACATTTGTATTGGGTCTTGAAAATTATAGAATTTTGACAGGCAGACCTGGAAAAGATAGATACTCCATGGAGAATAATGATGTGAGCCAAACATAAAGAGATAATGTTCACTATTATTATTACTATTAACAATAATAACTACATCTCATGAATAATATGTTCAAAACACTAAAGGATTAAAAATAAGTTGAGATAAATTGGCCAGTACCTTGAAAGAATTAGTAACAGTTTTGCTAAGTTACGTTAGTTGGGGATAATATATTATTTATAAGCACAGGAATAATTTAACCATCATCCAGGTAGACTATGACTAGCCCTCAAAGAAATTCCAAACGAATATCATATATTAAGCCAATGAAGCTAGAAATGGTATTAAATAGGTCAGTTAGTATTATCCTAACACTAATATACCTTTGCAAAGCACCGAATCTGATCTTTAATTTATATCAATCTTATAAACATGGTATGTTATATGTCCCCTTAGGGCATAATTTATTATAAATTAATATTAGATAAATTTGCTTGAGGATCTCCATCAAGAACTGTAACCATCAATTGAAATAGAATTACTCTACTTGGGCACCTAGGTGGCTCAGTCATTAAACATCTGCCTTCGACTCGGGTCATGATCCCAGGGTCCTGGGATCGAGCCCCGCATCGGGCTACTTGCTTCATGGGAAGCCTGCTCTTCCCTTTCCCACTCCCCCCTGCTTGTGTTCCCTTTCTCGCTGTCTCTCTCTCTCTCTCTCTGTCAAATAAATAAATAAAATATTTTTTTTAAGATTTTATTTATTTATTTGAGAGAGAGAGAGAGAATGAGAGATAGAAAGCACGAGAGGGAAGAGGGTCAGAGGGAGAAGCAGATTCCCTGCTGAGCAGGGAGCCCGATGTGGGACTCGATCCCAGGACCCCAGGATCATGACCTGAGCCGAAGGCAGTCGCTTAACCAACTGAGCCACCCAGGCGCCATAAATAAATAAAATATTAAAAAAAAAGAGTTACTTATTTTTAAAGAAAAATCTCTCCATCAAAAATGTAGTCATTCTAATAAAGATACCTTCAAAGATTTTAGTGATAGATCTTTAAGATCTTGGATCTTAGTTTTTGAGGCAAAGATGTATAATTCAGCTGTTTTCTAAAGATAGAAAAAAATAGTGTATATGAGTCCAGGTTGTAGAGTCAGTCCTACAAATCCTAAATCTACAACAGTTTTGCAGGGTATCCTATAACATGGTTCTCATCTTTAAGATAAGGATATAACACTAAACTCATCAAGTTGTGTAAAGATTAAGTGGATTAAGACACACTTCTCAGCACAGAGTAAATACCCAATAAGTATTAGTTAGTTTTATCATGTTTTATCAGTTAGGTATTGCTATTGAGGATTAAAAAAATAAAACAACACTAAGTTCAATGACTTAAGAAATCATTGTTCATTACTTTAGCTCATGAGCGATGAAGGTGGGAGTAGTTTAATCTCAACTGGGTTTGGTTGACATCATGAATCATCTGGGTATATGAGCAACTTAGCTCTGCTCCTCACATCTTTTCCTTTTCCTGGAACCAATGAGATAAACAAGAATATCTTTTTTTATGGAGATAAAAAAATCATACAAGAGAGAAAAAGTCAAATTGCACAAGTGTTTTGAAGCCTGCTAGAATCCCATTGGCCAAAGCAGGTCACATAACTGAACCTATTGTCTAAGTTACATGACAAAGATTAATCAGGAGAGCCTAGAATTGCCATGTTTACAATCCACCTAAGAAAATAGAGATCTTTTTTTGCGTTTGACACCCAGTGCTCCATGCAGTACGTGCCCTCTTTAATACGCATCACCAGGCTAACCCGTTACATGCAAACAATGAATCATGGAACACTAAATCAAAAGTAATGATTTAATGTATGCTGATTAACATAACGTAACATAATAATAATAAAAACTAAAAAAAAGAAAAGAAAATAGAGATCTACCTATTTACCTTGAGAACAGAAAATTTTATAATAGATTTGATATTTTCAAGCATATGAAGTATTGGGAATCCTTAAGATATTTGTCCATAATCATGGAAAAGGGACAAACTAGTTTGTTCTTAGCTTTTTTTTTTTCACACTTTCAACACAGTATGTACTCTAAGAACTCTGAGAAGTATGCATTGGTGCAAGAAAAATGATCTAGAGCTGTGTGGTGAAGCTCCTTCTTTAATTCATGTTTCCTGCTTCTGATTGTGAAGGGTCTGAAGCCATTCTTCATTTCATTCCAGTTAGCATTTTGGTGGCAGAACAGATCAGCTCCTTAAGTTTCCAAAGAAAATTGCATTAGTTTGTTCGGACCACCATAATTTGCGGAGTTAAAAACCCAGAAATTTATTTTCTTGTAGTTCTGGAAGCTAGAATTCCATGATTAAGGTGCCAGTAAATTCAGTTTCTGGTAAGCATTCTCTTCCTGGCTTAGGGACATCTGGCTGCCTTCTTACTATGTTCTCACATGCCCTTTCCTCTGTGTGTGTACATGGAGAGAAAGAATTAGTTCTCTAGGGTCTCTTCATAGAAGGACATTAATCTTATCAGATCAGGGCTCCACCTTTATGGCCTCATTTAACCAGAATTACTTCATTGGCCTTATCACAGACACAGTGGGAATTAGGGTTTTAATATACAAATTTTGGGGAACATAAACATTCATTCCATAACAGAAATGAAATGGCCAGTAGTGAAAATTAAGCAAACCATTCATTAAATTTGAAAAATAATGAAGCGCTAAACAATTCCCAGAAATATAAAAACAGATGCATCTACAACAGAGTCAACAAATCAAATCTGGTCATCAAACTGTTTTTGTGTGGCCTGCAATCTAAGGATTATTTTTACATTTTTAAAAGGTTAAAAATTAAAAGAATAATAATATTCTGTGAGATGTGAAAATTGTATGAGATTCAAATGTGAGTGTCCGTAAATAAAGTGTTATTAGAACACAATATATTTATTTGTTTACATAGTATCTACGGCTATTTTGGCAGTACATTTGGGTTAAATAGTTGCAACAGAGACTAACCGGTGTTTTTATCAGTTCACACTGCAGCCCAGCTCACTACAAATTGCAAAGACACAGTTACAAATGGATAGTTTTAAGTTCATTCAAGTAGCATCATGCCACAACATTTTTTTAATAATTTTTTTGTCAGTGCATGCTCATCATGTCAAAATAAGGAAAGAAGAAGAGCTAACTTTGAATGTCACATCTTTAAGGCATAGTGGAATAAGCATTATTTTGTTATCAAATTAGATGACATTGAATTCCTAAAGGGTTAAAATAATCCATACAAGATAGGTATTTTTAACCACCCTGCTCCAATATTTCCCTGAAGAAAGCAGCTCAGACAGTATTATGTTTATTGTACAACAGTGTTATGCCTATGCTAAACGTCAACATTACCAGACTAAGCATTCATTATAATATTATCAATAGGAAAGCAATGGTCAAATAAATTAGAAAATTTAAAGTGCAATAGCTTAACACTGCAGAATTTCTTTACAAATGAAGGTAGGAAGGAAGGAAGGTAAAAAGAAAGTAAAGAAGAGAAGGGAGAGAAGAAAAGAAAGCTGCAAATAAATTTCAAAGTGGTTTTCATGAATTAATTTGAGCCAGCTCCAACACACCATTTCTAATCCCATTAAAAGTTATCAGCCCCTAACAGAATGCTAGAAGTTGTAAATTATCTTTGAATTCATAGGATGGAATTATGGCTGATTAGTTTTTACTTTCAAATTTGACCAGAAGCATCTATTCTTTTAGAGTCTGGAGAGAAAATGTTAAAATATTACCAGGGATTTCTCCCTTAAAAATAATAGTAGCAAAAAAGTTTTCAAATACTGTGTTTTGGTATATCATATACAAAATGAAGGCTTTGTAATTCCTCTTATATATACTGTACCTACAAGATTTTAAAAAAAATAATGGATTATATTTAGCTATGTTTCTTTTCCCAGAAATAGATTTATTTATAGTGTGAGTTTTCAAAATGAATTTGTTGATAATCTTATAGACTGGCTATGGTTGTGCAGACCGTTTAGCATATTCCCTACATATATTAAATTTTTTTTTTAGGAGCAAGGTTCTCTTTATTGCTAAGTGTGCTGTTTACAGAGGTAAGATTTTATTTTCATGCATAGAGAAACTTTTTTTCAGTCACTAGCTACAGGTACCCTCAAGTGTAATTTCTAGGCATTTGGTTTTAATCACAAGGGAACAAGTACAGTGGTAAAGACAGGCACTAATTTCAGTAATCAAATTTGATTTTCATAAATCTAAATCATAGGACAATGGTGAATTAATGTATTCTTTGAGGGTCTGAGTTAACATCTGGTCCCCTTAGGTAGACCATTTTCCTTTGGTTGATAGAACATTGCAGTTGGAAAGAAAGTATGCAAAGTCTAAGTCTATCTCTGAGAGTTTAGTTAAAAGTAGTCAAATGATGTACTCTATGTTGGCTAACTGAACATAATAAAAAAATAATCAATTAATTAAAAAAATAAAATTAGTCAAATGTTCTCTTAAAGATAAGCATTTGTTACATATGGATGACAAGGTCACAGAAAGATTCTCTACAGAACCAAAACACAGGGCAGGTTGGTAACAAGACAAACCCAAGCAGCCTCCCTTATAAAAAAATAATATAAATTGAGGGTCTTCCTGTTTACTTTTCTGATACTTAAAAACACTGTGATCCTGGGGTGCCTGGGAGGCTCAGTGGATTAAAGTGTCTGCCTTAGGTGAAGGTCATGAACCCCTGCTCAGTGGGTTCTCCTGCTCCCTCTCCCACTCCCTCTGCCACTCCCCCTGCTTGTGCTCTCTCTCTCTCTCTAATAAATAAATAAAATCTTAAAAAACAAACAAACATTGTGATCCCAAAGTTTTATGGGTTTATTATTTGAATGGACTATCATACTCCCTATCTCCTTGACCTAATTTCAAACTTAGTGAGTGCAATTGTATTAACACTGGAGTCCCAGACCTTAGCATAGTGCCTAACACAAAAGAGCACCTAATGAATATATTTAATCCATCCATTCTTCTAATAAATATTTGACAGCCTAGCAAATTCCAGGTGCTATGTGAAACAAATAAGGCAGTGAACAAGGAGACGAGATTCATGCTTATATTATAGTGTAAGAAAACAAATAAACATGTTAATAAACAGTATCTCTGCATCTTATAAAAGTTCTATGAGAGATATGAAATAGAATAATGCCAGGTGGGATGAAAGACTTGACATGAGATTAGAAGTGTAGTCTTTGAGTTGATTCTTGAAGGATTAGAGTAATTCATACAAGATATGTAGGTATAATTGAGCCCCTTGCTCTTTATTCCCTCAGAAAACAGGCCCACAAGCCCAAAGAAAAGTTCTCAAGAAATTTCTGTTCTGAAGTTTCTAAAAATGTTTCACAGTTTTATCTGTAACTCAATGTGTATGTTTGACATGAATTTTGTAAACTAGGATTTAAAAAAAACTAGAATTGAATTTGTAAAAAAGAGAAAAAAATTACCAAATCAAAAAAAATCACACACATATGCACACACACAGTAAAAAAAAAAAAAAAAAAAAAAGTTTTGAGCACAATTCAGACATTCAGACTTAGATGATTCTTTTATCTACTAGATAATGTATTTTCTCATTACTATAGGTAATATACAATATACATTTCTCATTGCTATAGGTAATATACAATATACAATATGCTATTGGACCCAGGGGAATATACAGGCTTTCCATTGCTGGAAGAATTTGGGAGTTTCCTTTGAAGAACACTGATTCAAAATTACAAATATAAGATTACTAGACTCCCTACCAGGACCTCAGAAGGACCAAATTAGGGGCACCAAAGCATATGTTTCATTGGCTTCATGGTAGGGTTGTCAGATTTAGCAAATAAAATACATAATGCCCAGTTAAATTTTAATTTCAGATAAGCAAAGAATACTTTTTAGGATAAGTATATCTCAAATTGTGCATGGAACATACTTATTCTTTTTTTTTTTTTAAGATTTTATTTATTTATTTGAGAGAGAGAGAATGAGAGATAGAGAGCATGAGAGGGAAGAGGTTCAGGGGGAGAAGCAGACTCCCTGCTGATCAGGGAGCCCGATGCGGGACTCGATCTCCGGACTCCAGGATTGTGACCTGAGCCGAAGGCAGTCGCTTAACCAACTGAGCCACCCAGGCGCCCCAAGGAACATACTTATTCTTAAAAAACAAAACAAGTGTTGTTCACCTGAAATTCAAGTTTAATGGTGCATCTGTTATTTTTATCTGTCAGTGTCATAGGGATATGGTAAATCTCTTCCTTATTGGAGGGAACAGCATGCAGAGAAACATCTAAACCAGATGAGTGGGGGGGCGCCTGGGTGGCTCAGTCGTTAAGCGTCTGCCTTTGGCTCAGGTCATGATTCCAGGGTCCTGGGATCAAGGCCCACATCAGGCTCCCTGCTCAGTGGGAAGCCTGCTTCTCCCTCTCACACTCCCCCCGCTATGTTCCCTCTCTCGCTGTGTCTCTCTCTGTCAAATAAATAAATAAAATCTTTAAAAAAATTAAAAAAAATAAACCAGATAAGTGGGATTAGGAGAGATTAGAGAAGAATCTTGTTTTGAAAGACCATTCTCCCTAGGTCTCCCATCTTTTTGTACATCTTGGCATTAACATCTAATATATTCCAGACTATTTTTTCAAAGATGTTTGTATAAACAAATAGTTTTGAAAGGGAGATATTTCTTTTCCTGCAGCTGATCTGCTTACATTCTGGGGCAATAACGATAATGAATGTCTCTAGAGGAAGATAAGGGTTAGGTTTTGACAGCATTCTCTTAGATGATACTGGGTCTTCTGAATCAAAGTTCCTCTCCTGCAGCACATCCCCACTCACTAATTACTGGTTGCTAGAGTACTGAATGAATTCTGTTTGACATACTGTGCAACACCGTCTTTGAGCCCAACACTTTAAAATTTCTCCTAATATGTTAATTTGTGCTCCAGTAAAACCAAACTCTATGTAACGCATACATACACAAAAACACTTGCCTACTGTTAACAATCATCTTGACTTGGCTGCTGATGTTGTCGTTTCCTTTTATTGAATCATGAAATCATGGTCTAGAACAATGAAATGTCAAACAAAAAATCAGAGGCCTGTCCTCAGGTATTGATAGATTGGCAGATGGCTTAGGTTATTCTGGATTTTTATTTGTGTATAAGTCCTGTGTCTCTTCCTAGATAAATAGCATAAGGTCAGATACATATTATAAATTCCTGAAGTCCCAGTACTAACACTGCAAATTACGTGCAACAAATATTTATTGCTCAAATATTTGAACGTGCCTTTCTCCTTTACCATAATATTTGGCAACTTGCTACAAAGTTGAGAACTTGTTTCCTACCTCCCAAACTGGTTGTTGTCTCAAGCATCTCAACACAAAAAGAATATATCTCAGAGGAGAGATCCCCTTATTGATTTGATTGGTTTTTGAATTTCTTAAAACACTCCACATCAAGGGAATGCTCAGCACACAAAGTTTTAAATAAAGGTTGATTTTCCTGGAAGAGATACAGAAAAGTCTTTTGCCTGCTTTCCTAAGGTTCTCACAATAAAAATTCTCTCAAGCCCTGAAGAGTACAATAGCAAGTGTCCTGTTTCAGTAAGCTCACCTTGAATAGAGTGAATCTTAAATTTCCCAAGACCTCTAAGAAGTAAACCACTTTTTTGTTTGTCTCTTTTTTATACCTCATCTGTTGTTAATTTTCTAGTCTAAAGGAAGACATCCCCATGCACACAGACCAAATCGGCAACAGAGAGCACAGCTACCTGACTTTGTTCCCCAAGGCCCAGCGTTTTTTGCTCTACCGAGCTTCTATGATCTTTATCATTTTATCAATTTGCTTACCTTTGAAGTCAATGGTTTTAGATTTGTCTGTCACTATTATCACTGTTATTATCATCATGGAATGTCATCCTTCCCCAAGCAAATATCATCACACTTTGATGGCCAGCCACTGCTTTCTGCAGTGGAAAAATATGAAGATACCGTTTACTCCAGTTGTTTCTAATTAACCCTTGAGGTTGCCTCTGGTTTAATAATTGACCAGGGCTCAGCAAATTGATCTTTCATAGTAGTCACAACTTTTTACAACACTATCAAATGTATTAAACTAAGTTTAGTGATTATAAATCATAGACTAATTTTTCCATAATCTTTATGGTGCACATTTACAACTAAGCACGATCGAAATCTAGTTCTCAGAAGTTTTTCTATCCTGCATTCGGCTCTTTAATTTAGTTGCAATTGCTAAAAACAAGAAAAGGAATGAGATGTTTGACTTAACTAAATTAAAAAAACAAAACAAAACTCAAACCTGGACATAGAAGGAGAACTCAAATTGACCTACGTGGCCACATACTGTCTTCTACACTGTTTGTAGTTGATGTTACTGGTTATATCACCCAAAGATTCATTCTGTAGTGTCATTGTGCAAGGAATCATGCTTTGTGTCATAGAACCCACAAACTGAGCAGGAATGCCAAGGGATCATCTCCCACCCATGCCAAAAGATTTAAATACATACATAAGTAAGTAAGTAAATAAGTAAATAGTTCCACTTATGATTGCTATTCTGCTGACATGTGCATAAAGAATATTCAGTAGCTTACAGAGTTGAGGTAGGAAATGAAATGTAGAATGGAAATGTGCCAAAGGCCAGTATTTCTAATACTTAGCAAAGATGGACCTAAAATAGTTCATAAAAAAAGTCACAAAAGATCTTTTCTTATTTATTTTACTTTCAAATAAGAACAATACATGATTTCTGAAAATCAGAAATCATTTAGTTTCACCTCATGCTGATCTATACCATAATTTATTCCTTAATTTAATTTTATTTTTTAAGATTTTATTTATTTATTTGACAGAGACACAGTGAGAGAGGGAACACAAGCAGGGGGAGTGGGAGAGGGAGAAGCAGGCTTCCCACTGAGCAGGGAGCCCGACATGGGGCTTGATCTCAGGACCCTGGGATCATGACCCTAGCCGAAGGCAGATGCTTAAAAACTGAGCCACCCAGGTGCCCCTAATTTATTCCTTAAATTTATTTCACACATTTTCCTTCAGTATTTTACAACCATGGTACATGAAAACAGAGTGACATGTATTGCTTCCAGTATAAGCATTCAGTTGTGGTTCTTTAATTTAATTTTTATTTTTATTAGGTAGGTTCTATGCTGGGCGTGGAGCCCAACATGGGGTTGAACTCATGATCCTGAGAGCAAGACCTAGACTGAGATCAAGGGTTGGATGCTTAACTGACTGAGTCACCCAGGTGCCCCTTGTCCTTTATTTTTAAAACCAAGTGTCTGATAAGTTCTTTATAGATTTTGGATACTAGCACTTTATCTGATATGTCTTTTGCAAATATCTTCTCTCATTCTGTCGGTTGTCTTTTGGTTTTGTTGACTGTTTCTTTTGCTGTGCAAAAGCTTTTTATCTTGATGAAATCCCAATAGTTCATTTTTGCCCTTGCTTCCCTCGTCTTGTATCCAAAATCTATAAAGAACTTATCAAACTCAACACCCAAAGAACAAATAATCCAATCAAGATATGGGCAGAAGACATGAACAGACATTTTTCCAAAGATGACATCCAAATGGACAATAGACACATGAAAAAGTGCTCAACATCGCTCGGCATCAGGGAAATCCAAATCAAAACCTCAGTGAGATACCACCTCACACCCGTCAGAATGGCTAACATTAACAAGTCAGGAAACGACAGATGTTGGCGGGGATGTGGAGGAAGGGGATCCCTCCTACACTATTGGTGGGAATGCAAGCTGGTGCAGCCACTCTGGAAAACAGTATGGAGGTTCCTCAAACAGTTGAAAATAGAGCTACCATACGATCCACCAATTGCACTCTTGGGTATTTACCCCAAAGATACAAATGTAGGGATCCGAAGGGGTACGTGCACCCTGATGTTTACAGCAGCAATGTCCACAATAGCCAAACTGTGGAAAGAGCCAAGATGTCCATCAACAGATGAATGGATGAAGAAAATGTGATATATATATATATATATATTTATATATATATAAAATATATATATCTTACTGATATGAGGAACTCTTAATCTCAGGAAACAAACTGAGGGTTGCTGGAGTAGGGGTGGGGTGGGAGGGATGGGGTGGCTGGGTGACAGACATTGGGGAGGATACATACTATGGTGATCACTGTGAATTGTGCAAGACTGTTGAATCACAGATCTGTACTTCTGAAACAAATAATGCAATATATGTTAAGAAAAAAAAAAGAAGAAGATAGCAGGAGAGGAAGAATGAAGGGGGCTAAATCGGAGGGGGAGAGGAACCATGAGAGACGATGGACTCTGAAAAACAAACTGAGGGTTCTAGAGGGGAGGGGGTGGGGGGATGGGTTAGCCTGGTGATAGGTATTAAAGAGGGCACGTTCTGCGTGGAGCACTGGGTGTTATGCACAAACAATGAATCATGGAACACTACATCACAAACTAATGATGTAATGTACGGTGATTAACATAACAATAAAAAATTTAAAGAATAAAAAAGTGTCAACTATTTTGTTAATGATATCTATTATAGGGGCGCCTGGGTGGCTCAGTCGTTAAGCATCTGCCTTCAGCTCAGGTCATGATTCCAGGTCCTGGGATTGAAGCCCGCATCGGGCTCCCTGCTCAGTGGGAAGCCTGCTTCTGAACCCTCTCCCACTTCCACTGCTTGTATTCCCTCTCTCGTTATGTCTCTCTCTGTCAAATAAATAAATAAAATCTTGAAAAAATGATATTTATTATATAATTATAATTATAAAATTATATAACTGTATAATTAAAAAAATAAACAATCCAGGATAATTTATTTTTCTGCTTTGAATGTTCTTTTCAATCTTTAAGTTCACACCAGATGGAAAGGGTTATATGTCTGTTTTTTAAGTATTTATATGTGTTCCAATTATTTCAAAAATTTCCTGTAGAAACATGGTCACTTAGTTCAGCATCTTTCTCCTTATTCTCCTAGAAAATACAAAAATCACCAAAAAGAACAAAAGAAACAACAACAACCAAAGAAACCCTGATAAGTCAATTAAAAAGCAACAACAGTAACAAGAAGACATAAAAAACCTTCAGATTCCATAATAAGCATAATGATTACTGAAAACAATGAGATCTGATTCAAAGTCTTGAGGAAAAAATTGAAGGAAAGAAGCAGGGAGAGAGGTGAGACAGCTTAGCTGCATCACATCCTACAAGTACCAGGAAATACTTTCTAAAGGTGAAGAGCCCGCTTTCTAGTACAAAACATGTCTGTTATTTGCAATAATGAATGAAGAAACTGGAATGGGCAGGGCTGATGCTAAAAGCACTTTTACATCAATTTACTTCAGAAAAGCAAAGTCGGGGGCCTTCCCAAAGAATCATACAGAAAATATAAATCTGCCTAGAGTAACAAGGCCACTGTGCTCTCCACACACAGGTACAAACAGAAACCTCTTGAAAATTAATAGTTTGTGAAAGATGTTCTTATTAAATTATGAGTAAAATAAAGAGCAACATAGATATAATCAACAAAAGTATTATGAGAAAAACTATATGAATGTGAACAAGCATCAGATCTTATATCAGATGAAGAGCATTTACTTAAGCTGTTGCCAAGCAGCAAGCAAAAATAATCAAATGCTTACAATTAAATAAACAACTAAATAAAACAAATACAACTCAATGAAATCCTCACTTCTGTAACAAAAAAATTGAAATTCAGAAACATTAAATCCCTAGAAGAGAAGGTAATAAAAATAAACACAGAAAAAAATATATGAAGCACTCAATAAAGAAGGAAGGGAAAAATCGCTAACCTACAAATTGAACTTGAAGGAGTCCAAAAAAGAAGTATATTCCCTAGCTTTTTATCTTGATGAATATTAAATTGGTTATTAACAGTAACGGTTCCTGAGTAAACTGAAACATTAAAAGGAAAACAGAGGGCAGATGTAAACCAAGGACAAATTAACTATTTAATAAAAGTGCTATGTGAAATCAGTGGAGAAAAGATGGAAAATTAAATAAATCCTATCTGTAAACATGGGTAGCTCTCTGCAAAACAGTTAAACAAACAATTAAATAAAAATTTGTATATGTCACCTCCTTCATAGATAAATTGCAAATGTTTGAATGATATAAATGAAATCCTTAACCATTAAAGTACTAGAAGAAAATATAGAAGAAATATCCTCTATGAACTTCGAGCATGAAAATGATTTTCTAACTATGACTCAAAACCCAAAGATTAAAAGAAAATATACATAAGGCTAAAAAATATTTTAAAATTCTGAATGAAAAGATAAGTAAGCATAATTTGATTGACAAACTGGGAAAATTACTGACAGTTTTATCCACAACCATAGGCAAATCTCCATACTACATGTTCTAATAATAATTTTGGTAGAAAAATGGGTTAAGGATAAATGGGCAGGGGGTGCCTGGGTGGCTCAGATGGTTAAGCATCTGCCTTCAGTTCAGGTCATGATCTCTGGGTCCTGGGATCGAGTCCTACATCAGGCTCCCTACTTGGCAGGGAGTCTGCTTCTCCCTCTCCCACTCCCCCTGCTTGTGTTCCCTCTCTCGCTGTGTCTCTCTCTGTCAAATAAATAAACAAAATCTTTAAATAAAAGGATAAATGGACAACTCCAAAACATAAGTTTTAAACAAAGTAAGTTCACTTGCTCCCAAAATTGTGAAAAGATGCCCATCTTCACTCTTAATAAGAAAAATAAATATTTTTTTAAAGATTTTATTTATTTATTAGAGAGAGAGACAGTGAGAGAGGGAACACAAGCGAGGGGAGTGTGAGAGGGAGAAGCAGGCTTCCCGCGGAGCAGGGAGCCTGATAAGGGGCTCAATCCCAGAACCCTGGGATCATGACCTGAGCCTAAGGCAGATGCTTAACGACGGAGCCACCCAGGTGCCCAGAAAAATAAATATTAAAATAATACTGAGATACCATTTCTAGCCTTCAATTGAACAAAAATTCAGAAGTTTGAAAACAGTCAGTTGATGAAGTGTGGAGAAATAATCTCATATATGGCTGATTAGGGTGTAAATAGTATGCCCTCTATTAAGACAATTTAGAAATACACATCAAAATTTAAAAATATTGATACACTTAACTCCGAAATTTTACCTAAAGGAGTTTGTCCTATGGATATAAAGAAACATAAAAGAAATATAATACAAATATCACCCTTTGAAACTATTGTAATGTCAAAATATTGGAAATCAACTTGATTATCAATTTTTAAATTATTATGGTACTTTCATTTAACCAAATATTTTGTTGGAAAAAGAGAAAGTTCTCAGTGTACTAGTGAGGTGATATCTCACATATACAATAGG
This sequence comes from Eumetopias jubatus, assembly GCF_037043125.1. NCBI lineage: Eukaryota > Metazoa > Chordata > Mammalia > Carnivora > Otariidae > Eumetopias > Eumetopias jubatus. The sequence continues at coordinate 37,047,779 of NW_028274807.1, forward strand.
ATATTATATTTTTTGTAAGAAGGGGAAGGGTGCTTTATTCATATTTGCTTATATAAACATAAACTCATGAGGAATATTAAAAAAATAATGGCTAAGAAAGGTTACCCATGGAGGAGTAGTTGAGTTGGTAATGAAGGAATGGGAACTAACCAGACAGGAAACGTTTTTCATTCTATTTTTTACATAGAATGTATAATTCCATAATTCCATTATTTCTATATCCATTAACCCGTATTCTATATGGAAGCGTTTGTTGCCATTATCAGTAGTAGTAATAGTAGTAATATTATTTTATTATCTCTATGGGCTCATGTTTTAATTTTTTAAAATGTATAATTATTTATTAGCATCACTGCATATTTACATATTGATTTATTTTAAAAAATCAAAAGTGAGAAGAAATAATGAAGAAAAAAGATAATTGAATATAATTAAACTTAAATTTCCTATTTTTTAAATCCAACAAATAAACTTAAGAATGGTTTATTTATTTATTTATTTATTTATTTATTTATTTATTTATTTTAAATCAGAGAGAGCAACCAGGGGAGTGGCAAGCAGAGAGAAGCAGGCTCCCCGCGGAGCAAGGAGCCAGATGTGGGACTGGATCCCAGGACCCTAGGATCATGACCTGAGCCGAAGGCAGCCGCTTAACCCGCTGAGCCACGCAGGCATCCCAAGAACAGTGTATTTAATTTAATAGAAAGATATTAAGAAACATTTCAAAGTAATTATTATGCATTTTCTATGTTACCTTGAAAAATGTATTCTCTAATGACATTTTGAAATGATTTTGTTTTGTACCTTAGTATTTTTCTAACAACTTAATAAATTAAAAGCTTTATTAACATTTAAACTATGCATGCTCAAATATCAAAAGAACACTTCCATGTATAAGAATGCTTCCTAATGGGCGCCTGGGTGGCTCAGTTGTTAAGCGTCTGCCTTCGGCTCAGGTCATGATCCCCGGGGCCTGGGATTGAGCCCCATATCAGGCTCCCTGCTCAGCGGGAAGCCTGCTTCTCCCTCTCCCACTCCCCCTGCTTGTGTTCCCTCTCTCGCTGTGTCTCTCTTGGTCAAATAAATAAATAAAATCTAAAAAAAAAAAAGAATGCTGCCTAATGTATAAAGAAATGATGGAATTAGGAATTAAGAAATGCCAGCACATATTCTATATAAAATATCAAATATTTGAAATATAAATACTAAAAATGAGGAAGTTATTAATTACAAGGTAACTTTTGTTTTGTGGGTATATAACTAGAAAAGGCAACTCTTAGTTTTAAAAACTATGAAAACTAATTTGATATTAATTAACTAACACTTCAGTTACCATATATTTTCAAGAAATGAAATTCAGGAATTTAAATGTCATAGTTTCATTCTATTTGGTTTACAGTAAACATATCAATATAAAATTTTATGGTAAAAAAGCAAATGATAAAACCTAAGAGAGAACACAGTATTTCTTAGCTGTAGCACTGTGTTCCTTTCTGTAGTCTTGACATTGATTTTTTTTATGATTTTTTAATCTAACGTATGCAATGTGTTAGTTTTCTATTTTCGTTTTCCTTATTTTGATTTTCTTTTGCATTTAAAAAAATCTTCCCACATTTGTGTTTGAAAAACATCAAACCTATAAGAAAGGTGGAAAAAAAACCTTCAAGTAGCTTTACCAATATTTGAGTGTAATGGTAAAATTAGTATAAAAAAATGTAAAGCAGAGCATTGACTAGAGATAGCTAAAAGATTATAGGTCAAGATCATACCCCCAGGATTTTAATTTGTCAGTAGTCAAACATGATTGAGGAGGAATTAACATATTCTTCACTTTCGAACATTTGCCTCAGTATGTGTAATATGTGTGAGTGAGTGAGTGTGTGTTTCCAAGGTTAAACCAGGACAATTCACTGGGAAATGAGCTTTATGAGAACAAGCATATTCAGAAGTACAAAGAAATACATGGGGTTTGGGGTAAGAAAGAAAAACACAGACCACAAGTTCTATGTAAGTATATCCTTCTTCGTCTTATGCACCACTATATTCACAGGGCCTAGAGCAATCAATGCAAGTGTGATAAGTGTTGTGCAAATATTTATTCATAAATAAATTATTTCCTTTAATTTCCTTTAATGAATTTATTAATTCATTGATGCACAACATACACATTGAGGTGCTTTTATAACTTTATTGCTGAAGGATACCCTGGAAATTCAAAGATGAAAAACTACGTTAGACTCTGTTGTCAATAATTTCAGTTTTGAGAATATACTGGTTTATACATTAACTATTATAAAAGTGGTAATAGAATTCTGTCCAAGAATCCATTCTCCAAGCTTTTTGAATGTAGTCAGGTGAGGTATTAATGAGAAAATGTTTGAAATGTGTTATTGTTTTGCAGTTATAAATACATTTATTCCACGAGGACATTGGTAAAAATAATAAAATAGCAGAATGGGGGAAGGTAGGAGGTTGTGGGGTTATTAAAGTAATTCTAACCACTTAATGATCCTGGCAATGAGAAGAAACTCCTGAGAAGAAAATGTAGACCTAGACCAATTAATCAGCTCTTCAACCTTCTGGCACTGATAGTAACAAAAGGATCCTATCAGTGTAATATTAGGAAAACGTCATGAACTTGGAGCAAATGGTCAATTCATAGACATATTAGGAATTTCTTACTAACTAAACTTCTCAACGTATTTCACTAATGAAATTCACTGTATCGTGATAAATAAAAGTGGTACTGAAATCCTGTTGTTTATTTTCTAAAATATTCATTTTGTATTGTATATGTTGTATTGTATATTTTGTATTGTATATGTCAGAATATAATAACATATAGGGAAACCACCATCATTAAGACATCTTTTATAAACTATAAGTGAACTCCAGAGGTGCCTCAGAGTTTTAAGAGGGCAATAAGGCTTAAATATGTGCAAGCATATTACTTGTAAAATTTATCATAAATCATATAATCCAGTTAAATTCATAATTACAAGAAACAAAAATATAAACTTGGTTTATATTGGTTTATTCCTTGTCTTTTATAGCTCACATTCCACATTGTTTCTTTTGCCTTATACCAATTTGGACTGTCTTTACATTGTTTCTTCCTTCCTTTTTGCTGTTTGCTATAGGCAACTTTTTAAAATCTAATTCATCCTATTTCATTTTCTAACTCTTATTTCTTTTTTGAGAACAATGATATTCAGAAGTACATAGAAGTACATGTGGTTTGGGGTAAGAAAGGAAAACATTTTTGCTTAATCCCTCATTATTTTGATTTAACACTTCTTTAATTGGCTATTAATTTAAAAAACATAGAGGAATCTCTCTCTTTTTTTTTTTGAAAGGTTGGTTTACCATAGAGGGCCTTAGAAATACTCCATGCTGGCCCTCTGTGTCTTGCTAAAGGGAAAACTGTTTTCTTACTAATATATGCATTATTATATAAATTAACAGTTAAGCCTTTAACATTATATGCCAATTACATAAATGACTAAATGTTTTGTTTGCCAGACACTCTTCCACATGAATTACCACATACAAATTAAGTAACTTGCTCAAAGGAGTAACAATCCAAGGAAGTAGAAGTAAAATTTGAACTCAGACACTTGCAGTTCCAGAACTTAAATATTAACCACTATGCTCTGAAAATACATTTTTTAAAAATATGGGGAGATAAAAGTATTATTTTATAAAAACTCATATTGTTTCAAGGAATCTATTATTTTTTGCATTACATATAAAATATTTTCATCTTTTTAGTCATCAATTATTTTTCTTTGAACCTTGGTACTACAGTTCATATTTGTCTTAGATTCATAAATAAGTAAATACTGACACATAAGTGACAATGCTGCTTGAGAAAGGGCAAATTTAGTGGATGTCAATGTTGAGTCTTGTGAGACTTAGAATCAGAAATCTGGAAAATCCATAGGATCATAGATGGCTTTGTGCTAAAGGCCAACATTTATAGCACATGAACAGTCAGCAAGATAAACACAAATGCCGGGGGTTGGGATAGACTAAGAGTAAAAATTTTAGTTATATGGGCAGTTATCAGGGTATGTCTTGCTTACTAAAATAAAGGGAAATAATATATTTAACTAGAATAAAATAACACCAATTACAGTGCAAAGTTAGTGTCCTATTAGTACTTTTTTCTAAGAAAATAATTTTTCTATAAATATTTTTAAGTCAAAACCACCAGTGAAATCTGTCAACAAAATGAAAAGACAACCTACTGAATGGGAGAGAATATTTGCAAATGACATATCCACTAAGGGGTTAATATCCAAAATATACAAAGAACTTATACAGCTAGCACCAAAAAACCCCAAACAATCTGATTAAAACACGGGCAGAGGACCTGAATAGACATTTTTCCAAAGAGGATATCCAGATGGCCAAAAGACACATGAAAAGATGCTCCACATCACTAATCACCAGGGAAATGCAAATCAAAACCACAATGATATATCACCTTATATCAGTTAGAGTGGCTAAAATCAAAATGACAAGAAGTAACAAGTGCTAGGCTACGGAGGAAAAGGAACACTTGTGCACCGTTGGTTGAAATGTAAACTGGCGGAAAATGGTATGGAGCTTATGGTATGGCACTTCCTCAAAAAATTAAGGATAGAAATACCATACAATCCAATAATTCTACTACTGGGTATTTATCCAAAGGAAACAAAAACACTAATATGGGAAGATATATGCACCCGTGTGTTTATTGCAGCATTATTTACAATAGCCAAGATATGGAAGCAATGTGAGTGTCCATCAATAGGCAAATGGATAAAGAAAATGTGGTATACACACACACACACACACACACACACACACACACACACACACACGGTCGTGAAATATTACACAGCCAGGAAGAAAGGATGAGATTGTGTCATTTGAGGCAACATGGATGAACTTAAAAGGTATAATACTAAGTGAAAGAAGTCAGATTGAGAAAGACAAATACCATGAGTCCACTCATGTGGATTCTAAAAAATTAAAAACATAAAAAGCAGAATCAGTACTATAAATACAGAGAATAAACTAATGGTTGCCAAAGGGAAGGCAGGTAGACAGTGGGCAGAATGGATGAAGGGGAGAGGGAGATACAGGCTTCTAGTTATGGAATGAATAAGTCAGGGGAATAAAAGTCACAGCATAAGGAATAAGATTGTAATAATGATGTAGCTACACTTGTGGTGAACAAAACATAATATATAAACTTGTCAGATCACTAAGTTATATACCTGTAACTAATGTAATATTGTGTGTCAACCATACTCAAATAAGAAAAAATAGATTAAAAAATATCAGTGGTTTTTACTACAATCAGTAACAATTTTTAGCCACTGTTGACCACCTATATATACCTTCTCATGGCTGAGAAGTACTTAATCAGATACAACATGATGGCAGTATTTACCCAGGTAACAAAGAACTATATAAAAAATCTGTGGTGAAGTTTTTCTATAAGACACATGTTACTTTTTTCCTTTATCAAATGTGTTTTTAAAATCAATATAGTGATACATGCATTTCTACTTAGAGAAAGTTGAAATTTTAACTATACAATAATAAGTGTGGAGAAGTAAAATTTTAATCTATCTACCATGCTTTAAAATGAAGCCCATTCAGAAGAGTCACAATTAACTCTATGATATACATATTATATGAAATGATATATCTATCATATATATATATAATTTGTTTTGTTTTATCTTAAAAATATTCAATATGCATTATATGTGTGTATACTTGAGGATTCACCTGGGAGGTTTTTTAAAATTGAATGCAAAATTAAGATCTTAGGACAAAGTTCTTCTAGATGAAATGCTAAAATTAGTATAAAATAAAAAGTGTAAAGCAGAGCATTGACTAGAGATAGCTAAAAGATTATAGGTCAAGATCATACCCCCAGGATTTTAATTTGTCAGTAGTCAAACATGATTGAGGAGGAATTAACATATTCTTCACTTTCAAAAATTGATTTGCTGATTTGTCTTGTTTTTCAATTGTCACAAGCACTGCGGGGTTTGTTTGTTTGCTATGAAATGTTTCCTACAAATTTTAAAGTGAACTTATGCAAGTGTGTCTTACAAAATGAGGTGAATATGATCACTTTCTGGTACAGAAATCAAATTTATTTGATCTTCTGTTTGTATCTGTCAATCAAAGAGAAGGTGAAGAAATGCTCCATAAGGAATAAAATCTATTTATATATTGAATAGCTTGAAGATGATGGTTATAAATGAAATAAAAATTTCTGTGAAACTTGAAGTGATAGAATTTAGGGACTTTTCTTTCCAAAAGAATGTGAAACAAATTCATAGCTTACAGAAAAAAATAACATCATATTTTATGCAATGGCAGATCATTGAAATAAGTTATTGTTGAATACATTTGTTGAAAATTCAGTAGTTGATTATCTCCTTTAACTGGTAAACTTTGATTTATCTTCCTAAATTGATCAAAACAGTGAGAAAAGTATCATATTATTTTGTCTTTACTATAATATTATGGAACTATTTATCATCTTCATAATATCAGATATTAAAAAGTGATCAGATAACATATTTCCAAGTATGAAGTTAAATTTATAAGTATAATTTGTCTGGTTAATCTTATATTGAAATTTCAATAAGTATTTCATATTTTGACAATAATATATTTCTTATAATATATGAAAAGTTGAAATTAAAATATTCATACTAGAAAAATTTATGGCTCATTGATTTAGTAAAAAAAGCATCTTAAAATTTTTCACCATGGACTTCTTTGTTCTGTTACCTACTCTTTTTTGGAGAACTAGTATTAAAACATTTTCGTTTCACCACAAAATTATGTAATTATGTCTTACTGGAAGGAATAAAAGCTCAAATGAATGGTTTTTAATTGGGAGACTGAGTTTAAAAAACTTAAATACTTTTTTAAAGTGATCTATTGCTTTCCTTTCTCAGTGCCTCAATTCAGTAAAGTGCCTATTAAACACTTCCTTTAAAAAATCTGACAGTCATTAACTTGAGATTATAATATTTCATATATATTTTTAATTCAGTGGAAAACCATTTAATGAAGACTGGACATCAAATGTAGTATGATCCAAAAGCAAATCACACTGCAAGTCCTCAAGTGCAAAAATGTCCCACATAATCCTTAAGTGATGGATTAATATATTTGGATCCTCTTCAAATAATGGATGCTTACAAATTTGGGTTCATGATAAGATATAAATAATATGAAAAGTTCTTTCACATCTTACTTTCACTTATGAGAAATTTCCGGTCAGAAAACTGTTTCTGTAAAATTAATCATTAAAATAAAACTTGTTAAATTTTAACTTTTTTACCAAATTAAAGGGTCAAACAAAAAGAGTGACTTTATAGAAGGTAAATTTAAAAAATCTAACATTTATTAAGTGTATTCAATATGCTTGTCACTGTTCTAAGTGACTTTAGGTATGTTTTTTCTTTTAATTTTCATATTGATTCCATTAAACTGGTATGAGCATTTTCTCTGGGTTATAAATAACACGACTGAGACACAAAGAGTTTAAGAAACTTGTCAAAGGTTGCCCAGATAAAAAATGGCAGAGCCAGATTTTGGATTCAGGCAACTTGGCTCAAGAACTTATGTGTATGAACAATACATAGCAAAAATAAAATTCTTAAGCACAAACAGCTAGTAAGCGGGGGAAACATAACATAATCTCAGAAGTAAATGTAGTATTTTTGTTAGATTGAAAAGATAATATTAGGCATGAAAAAAGGATAAAAGTCTATATCACAGGTACACAAGCCAATTATTAGTACTCTAAGCACTAGAATACAATTATCCACAAAACTATATTATTTCTGAGTAATATAACACATTAGTTTGTATATGTTAGGAAACACTAACTTCAATTTAATATAGTGATCAATAATAGTTAAAAATAAGGAAAATGACTCTTAAAGCATGAATGACTCATCTACTTCCTTTTCCTGGATACTGTATATTTTATTTAATCCTTGGAGAAAATAAGAAAACACATCTCACTAACAAGTAGAGGGAGAAAATCTATCTGATGTCATGCATTATGCTCTTTTGACAAATGAGGATTATAAACTAAAGGATTTATTTTTCTCTAGATATGTATTTAATATAGATTTAGACTTCTGTCTTTTTCTCTTTTACTTTATTATGCTTTGGGACACTCAAACTACTTACATAATTTCAATCTATATCACAAGAATTCTAAATCTCTCCTGCCTTTCCTTGCATTAGCACTAAATCCTTTACCTCTGTGTGTCTACAAAATATTGCTGATTTCATCATTTCATTAAATTAAGAATTTATAGTAATTTTCCATGAATTACAATCAATTCCTGGTTTCTCAGATAGGAATTAAAGGCTTTCTAAATAGTCAAAATCAATCTACATTCCTTGAATCCCAGATATTGCTATCAAGTATTATAAAGTTTGATTGCTTCAAGTGGCCCTACAAAATATTATGTTGCTATTAAAACTTACTTAAGAATCAATTGCTATACATACATATATTTTATATACAGACATACACAAATATATGCATATAAAAGAAAATGCCAGTATTATGTGTTAGCTATTTTGTGATCTCTAAACATTTAAAGAATGAACTAGCTGGTATTTATATCAAAACACTGTATATTAATAAATATAATTAATATATCTAAGCAATAATTCTAATCAATGTTTATTAATAATATAATATTTATTATAAAAATATCACTAGGATGAAGTGCTAGCTTTCTCTAGTCCATGTTAGGAATCCATTAAATAGTTGTTGAATAGACAGATGAGAATATCAATGAATGTGAAAGGTATAAATTTTGAAACTTGCATTCCTTAAAAAAAAAAAGTAGCAACTCATTGCTTCAAAAACCAACTGTGAAGTAATAACAGGTGGCGGTTTTAAGATCTCATGAGAGGTTATATAGTAAAATAGCAAAAACAAGGCTCGTTAAACATGATATTTCACTCAAAACCATGTTAGGCATTTGATCCTAGAGAACTTTTAAACTGAGATGACATTTTAGAAAAAATAATGTCTTACAGTGCTTGTAGCTGTTTACAAACTATTTCTTCATGGATCATATTCAAATGAAATTTATTCACTACCACTGATAAAGTGAATTGCATTTAGCAACATCACAGTACATACAGTGTATTTTATCTGTTCTGAAATTTTATTTTTGTACATTTGCTGTTACTGAAGTTTCAAGTTCAGTTTCAAGTCTCAAAAACGAGGGCAAGGAATAGACAATCTTTTAAAGAAATCTCTAGGGCATAACCTTTCTCAACTGCATGCTTTTATTCTTGTAATCAGGGACACAACTGAATCAGCACATGCTGACAAGTACGCTTACACAGGCTTCACAGACTCTGTCCAGAACTACACTGGGAGAGCACTTCTGACATAAGACATGTAGACTTTTCCCTTAACTAGTTTTTTCCATGTTTGCCCATTTTGCCTATCTTGTTTGATCATTAGTCTTTGCTCAAGGATGCTAGATAATCAATGAAGGCAGAAGAGCCAGGAACTCATAGCCCATAGTTAGTCAAGAAAAATGCTGTATCCCACAGCGCGAGCACAAATTGACATTTTAAAGGCCTCTCTTAAATTGTTCACTGGAAGAACAATCATCATCAGTGCTAAAACTGGACTTTACATAGTAAATACTTAATAACTGTATATACAGAGTGAAGGTGAAAGGTCACCATAAGAGGTCCCAAAAAATGAATTTTTTTTTCTGTGACTTGACCTAAACACTATAAAAAAAATAATTTAATTTGTCAACTATAATGGTTCTGTGGCTAAAGAAACGTTATGTCATCTTAAAGCATTTTAAATGTAAAGATATATGTAAATGAACATGAGAAATTGTTCAGCTTTTGTATTGTCTTTCTTCAAATTATGGTATTCTGACTTGTAATACCATAGATTATTTTTCTTCTTTTTGACTTTTGTATAAATAGAACCATGCATTAGTCATCTTTTATGTTTGTCTACTTTTGTGCAACATTTCTTCATATGTGAGATTCATTCTTACTGATACAGCAGTGGCTCATTTATAACTTTCTCCATTCGGTTGATGATGTACATTTTGATTTCAATTTGGAACTGTAACAAATAAGGACACATGAAAAGTGTGTATATGTCCCTTCGTGTACATATGTACAGATTTCTGTTTGGTTCATACCTAGAAGTGAAATCCTGGTTCATGGGGCAACTACACTTTAACATTTAGTAAATACTGCAAAATAGTTTTCCAAGGTAGTTGCAACAGTTTATACCACCTTAAGGCAGTTAAGAAAATTCTAGTATTTCATACCCTCACTACAACTTGGAATTGTTTAGTCTTCAGAATTTTATCCTCTTTGATGGATATAAAGTCATATTGTATAGGGTACTATTTTACACGGTTCTTATACTAATGAGTGTGATTTCACATGTTTATTGGTCATTGTACATCTTCAGTTTTGAAGTTACTGCTTAAATATTTTGCTCATTTAAAAAAATTTCTTTTCCTTGATACTTTTATATAATTTACTGAGAAATGTGCGTACAAATCTTCCATTATCATAGTGTTTCACTATTATATTCATTTTTCTTTTATTTTGTCACTTTTGTTCTTTACATATTTTGGGCTATTAGGAGCTTAGAAATTAAAGATTGCTGTATCTTCCTGCTGGCACTCCCATTATATCATCAGGACATGCCCCTCCTTTCTACAGTATCCCATTTTTAATCTTAAATCTACCTTATCTGTTACCAATATATTGCATCATCTTTCTGTTTGTTAGTGTTTTGTAGTATAAGTTTTTTCATCCCTTTATGTCTGTTTTTTGTTGTTGTTTTGTTTTGTTCTTTGTTTTGTTTTTAACTCAGTCTGTTAGTCCTTGACTTAGATGTAGTTCATCACTTTTTTGAAATTAAGATAGCTTATATTGTTTTTATTGATAGCTTTATCAAATGTGTTAATAAGCATAATTATCATTGATCATCATTAAAATATAGTTTGAAAACATTGTAATGTGATATATTTCCTTTAATATTCTATATTTTATTTTATGTTTTTAAAAACATTGTTGTCAGAAGTCCAACATTTCATGACTGCTTCAAAAAAAAAAAAAGTCCTCCAAACAGCCCCAAATGATCAGCTAATCTCACTGAATTTCCTTCCCCTGAATGTAGGTCCATGATTATACATTACGTTGTTAGTACTCTGCTGCCTTCAGTCATATACCTCCTCCCACGGCCCCCAAGCCTTAATGGTTATTCTTGGTGGAGGGATAGATCTGTCTTATTTTGCCCAATATTACCAGGTGTAAACTATTCCATTTTATTTTCGTATTTGTCACCGATCATACATGGGCAAGTCATTGATTTTTTTTTGAAACTCACCAATCTTCCTGAATTCTCTTATTATTTTCAAAAATTTTCAATTGATTCTTTTGGCCTTTCCAGGGACAAGATTACATAATATCTAAACAATAATATTTCCTTACATTCCTATATTTCATACTTTTTCATATATGTAATTGTTTTGCCTAGTATTTTTTGAATAACACTTAAAAACATTGGTGAAAATGCTGATCAGTGTATTGTTCCAGACAATAAAATAAATGTTTCTTAGATCATCAATTACTAGGATTATGACTTTCGTTTTTAACATTAACAAAATATCAATCTACTCATTTCTTTTCTTTTCTCTCTCTCTCTCTCTCTTTTTTTTTTTTTTTTTTTGAGAACGAGCGAGAGAGAGCTGGTGGCAGGGTGGAAAGGGAGAGAGAGAGAGAGAATACCAAGCAGGCTCCATACCCAACACAGAGCCAGCCTGAGGGGGAGCTCAATGTCTTGAGCCTGAGATCATGACCTGAGCTGAAATCAAAAGTCAGATGCTTAACTGACTGAGCCACCCTATTTCATTACATATAATCAGAAGTGGATACTAAAATGTATCATGAATTTTTAACATCTCTGAAGATAACTTTTTATTCACTTATTCATTTGGTTAGTATATAACTAGTTTACCTAATATTTCACTACCTTTGCATCACTTCATTGAACCATTTTGGTCATGTTTTATCATTCTTGGAATATGGTGATGAATTCTTTGTTGTATATTTTTCATTTTTCTGTATTTACTTATAAGTGAGGTCATTTGGTAGACTTTTTCTGGTTTTTATCTTAGTTTGATAATAATCTAAATGGTTATATTTTAATAAATGAAATCATAAAACATATTTGTAATCCTTCATGCTTTCTTGTTGTTTCCATTTTTTTAATGTTTCAAGTTTTTATTTAAATTCTGATTAGTTAACATATAGTGTGATATGAGTTTCAGGAGTAGTAGAATCTAGTGGTTCATCACTTACATACAACACCCAGTGCTCATCACAACAAGTGCCCTCCTTAATCCCCATAACCCATTTAGTCCACCCCCATTTACCTCCCTCCATCCACCCTCAGTTTGTTCTCTATAGTTAATAGTCTCTTATGGTTTACTTCCCTCTCTCTCTTTTTGTTCCCCTTCCGCTATGTTCATTGGTTTTATTTCTTAAATTCCACATATGAGTGAAATCATATGGTATTTGTCTTTCTCTATTTTGCTTAGCATAGTATACTCTAGCTCCATCCACGTCATTGCAAATGTCAAGATTTCATTCTTTTTGATGACTGACTAATATTCTGTTGTGTATATATACCACCTCTTTTCATCCATTTATTAGTCAGTAGACATTTGGGCTCTTTCCATAATTTGGCGATTGTTGATAATGCTGCTATAAACATTCGGGTGCATGTGCCCCTTTGAATCAGTATTTTTATATCCTTTGGGTAAAACCTAGTAGTGCAATTGCTACATTATAGGGTAGTTCTATTATTAAATTTTTGAGGAACCTCCATACTGTTTTCCAGAGTGACTGCACCAGTTTGCATTCCCACCAACAGAGTAAGAAGTTTCCCCATTCTCCGCATTCTTGCCAACATCTGTTGTTTCCTGTGTTGTTAATTTTAGCCATTCCAACAATGAGGTAATATCTCATTGTAGTTTTGGTTTGTATCTCCCTGATGATGAATGATGTTGAGCATGTTTTCATGTGTCTGTCAGCCAGTTAGCCATCTCTATGTTTTCTTTGGAAAAGTGTCTATTCATTTCTTCTGTCCATATTTCAATGGATTATTTGTTTTTTGGGGAGTTGAGTTTGACAATTCTTAATAGATTTTGGATACTAAACCTTTATCAGGTATGTCATTTACAAATATCTTCTCCCATTCCGAAGGTTGCCTTTAGTTTGTTGATTGTCTCCTTCACTGTACAGAAGCTTTTTTATTTTGATGAAGTCCCAATAGTTCATTTTGCTTTTGTTTCCCTTGCCTTGGGAGACCTGTCTACTAAGAAGTTGCTATGGCTGATGTCAAAGAGGTTGCTGCCTGTGTTCTCCTCTAGGCTTTGGATGGTTTCCTGTCTCACACTTAGGTCTTTCATCCATTTTGAATTTATTTTTTTGTGTACGGTGTAAGAAAATGGTCCAGTTTCATTCTTCTGCCTAATGCTGTCCAGTTTCCCCAACACCATTTTTTGAAGAGACTGTTTTTTTTTTTTTCTTTGAATATTCTTTCCTTCTTTGTCAAAGATTAGTTGACCATATAGTTGTGGGTCCATTTCTGGGTTTTCTATTCTGTTCCGTTGATCTATGTGTCTGTTTTTGTGCCAGTACCATAGTGTCTTAATGACTAGAGTTTATAATATAGCTTGGAGTCCAGAATTGTGATGTCTCCAGCTTTGTTTTTCTTTTTCGGGATTGCTTTGGCTATTCAGGGTCTTTTGTGGTTTCATACAATTTTAGGATTGTTTTTTCTAGCTCTGTGAAAAATGCTGGTGGTATTTTGATAGGGATTGCCATAAATGTGTAGATTGGTTTGAGTAGTTAGACATTTGAACAGTATTTGTTCTTCCAATCAACGAGCATGGGATGTTTTTCCATTTCTTTGTGTCATCTTCAATTTCTTTCATAAGTGTTTTATGGTTTTCAAAGTATAGATTTTAGCCACTTTGATTAGGTTTACTCCTAGGTATCTTATGTTTTTTGGTGCAACTGTAAATGGGATCGATTCCTTGATTTCTCTTTCTGCAGTTTCATTATTGGTGTATAGAAATGCAACAGATTTCTGTACATTGATTTTGTGTCCTGCAACTTTACTGAATTCGTGACTCAGTTCTAGCAATTTTTTGGTGGACTATTCTGGGTTTTCTACATAGATTATCATATCATCTGTGAATGGTGAAAGTTTGACTTCTTCCTTGCCCATTTGGATGACTTTTATTTCTTTTTGTTGTCTGATTACTTTCTGTATTTTGTTGAGTAAAAATGGTGAGAGTGGACATCCCTGTCTTGTTCCTGACCATAGAGGGAAAGCTCTCAGTTTTCTCCATTGAGGATTATATTAGCTTTGGATCTTTCGTATTTGGCCTTTATCATGTTGAGCTATCTTCTCTCTAAACCTACTTTGTTGAGGGTGTTTATCAAGAATGGAGGCTATGCTTTGTCAAAGGCTTTTTCTGCATCTATTGAGTGTATCACATGGTTCTTACTCTGTCTTTTATTAATGTGGTTTATCACATTGATTGATTTGCGAATATTGAATCATTCTTACAGACCAGGAATAAATGCCACTTGATTATTGTGAATGATTTTTAATGTACTGTTGGATTCGATTTGCTAGTATTTTATTGAGAATTTTTCACCCATGTTCATCAGGGTTATTGGCCTGTAATTCTCCTTTTCAGTGGGATCTTTGGTTTTCAAATCAAGGTAATGCTGGCCTCATAGAATGTGTTTGGAAGTTTTCCTTCCATTTCTATTTTTTGGAACAGTTTGAGAAAAATAGGTACCAACTCTTCTTTAAATGTTTGGTAGAATTCCCCCTGGGAAGCCATCTGGCCCTGGACTCTTGTTTTTGGGGAGGGTTTTGATTACTGATTCAATTTCTTTGCTGTTTATCCGTCCGTTTAATTTTTTATATTTCTTCCTGTTTCAGTTTTGGTAGTTTACATGTTCCTAGGAATTTTATCCATTTCTCCAGATTGCCCAGTTTCTTGGCATATAACTTTTCATAATATTCTCTTATAATTGTTAGTATTTCTTTGGTGTTGCTTGTGGTCTCTCCTCTCTCATTGGTGGTTTTATTTATTTGTGTCCTTTCTCTCTTCTTTTTGAAAAGACTGGCTGGAGTTTTAGCAATTTAATTAATTCTTTCAGAGAACCAGCCCCTAGTTCATTGATCTGTTGTATATTTTATTTGTTTCCATATCATTTATTTTTGCTCTAACTTTATTATTTCCCTTCTGCTGGATTTAGACTTCATTTGCTATTCTTTTTCTAGCTCCTTTAGGTATAAGGTTAAGTTGTGTATTTGGGGTTTTTCTTGATTCTTGAGGTGGGTCTGTATAGCTATATATTTCCCCCTATGTCCACTTTTGCTGCATCCAAAGTTTTGGACCATTGTATTTTCATTTTCATTTGTTTCCATGTATTTTTGTTTGTTTGTTTCTTCTTTTATTTTCTGGTTAACCCATTCATTCTTCAGTAGGATGTTCTTTAACCTCTATGTATTTGTGTTCTTTCCAATTTTTTTTCTTGTGGTCGACTTCAAGTTTCATAGCATTGTGGTCAGAAAATATGCATGGTATGATCTCAATCTTTTTTATTTGTTGAGGCCTGATTTGTGACCCAAGATGTGACCTGTTCTGGAGAATATCCCATGTGCACTCAAAAAGAATGTGTTTTCTGTTGCTTTAAGATGAAATGTTCTGAATATATCTGTTAAGTCCATCTGGTACAGTGTGTCATTCAAAGACATTGTTTCTTTGTTGATTTTTCTGCATTGATGATGTATCCATTGATGTAAGTCGGGGGTTAAAATCCCCTACTGTCATTATATTACCATCAATGAGTTTATTCATGTTTGTTATTAATTATTATATATATTTAGGTTTTCCCAAGTTGGGTGCATAAATACTTACAACTGTTAGTTCTTTTTGTTGGACAGACGCCTTTATTATGATATAGTGCCCTTCATCATCTCTTGTTACAGTCTTTGGTTTAAAATCTAGTGTGTCTGATACAAGTATGGTTACTTTGGCTTTCTTTGACATCCATTAGCATGATAAATGCCTCTCTATCCCCTCACTTTCAATCTGCTGGTGTCTTTAGGTCTAAAATGAGTCTTTTGTAGGCAGCATATTGATGGGTCATGTTTTGGTTTTTTTTTTATCCATTCTGATACCCTATGTCTTTGGGGCATTTAGTCCATTTACATTCAGAGTGATTATTGATAGATATAAATTTAGTGCCATTGTATTACCTGTAAAGCTGTTTCTGGAGATTTTCTCTGTTCGTTTTTAGTCCTTGCTGTTTTTGGTCTTTCTTTCTCACTCAAAGAGTCCCCTATAATGTTTCTTGCATGTTTGGTTTAGTGGTCACAAACTCCTTTAGTTTTTCTTTGTCCAGGAACTCTTTATCTCTCCTTCTATTTGAATGACACCTTCGTTGGATAAAGTATTATTGGCTGAATATCTTTCCCATTTAGTATATTGAATATATCATGCTATTCTCTTCTGGCCTGCCAAGTTTCTGGGGATAGGTCTGTTGCTAACCTTATTTGTCTTCCCTTGTAAATTAAGGATATCTTTTCCCTTGCTGCTTTTAGTGTTTTTTTCCTTATCTCTGTATTTTGCAATTTTGACTACAATATGTTGGTGTTCATTTTGATGGGAGTTCTCTGTGCCTTCTGGATTTGGATGTCTGTTTCCTTCCCCAACTTAGGGAAGTTTTCAGCTATAATTTGTTCAAATGAACTTTCTGCCCCTTTTTCCCTCTCTTCTTCTAGTAGGATTCCTATGACACCATTGTTATTATGCTTTGTGGAGTTGCTGAGTTCCCTGAGTCAGCATTCATGACCCAGCATTTTCCTTTCCCTCTTCTTTTCAGCTTCATTATTTTCCATAGGTTTATCTTCTATATGATTATTCATTCCTCTTCTTCTTTCATCTTTGTTGTCATTACATCCAGTTGGTTTTGCATCTCAATTATAGCACCTTTTATTTTGGCTGTTTTTAGGTCTTTTATCTGTACTATAAGGGACTCCCTGGTGTCTTCTATGCTTTTTTCAAGCCCAGCTAGTATCCTTATGATTGTTGTTGTAAATTCTGGACCAGGCATATTACTTATATCTGTTTTGATTAGATCCCTGGCTGTGACTTTTTCTTGTTCTTTCTTTTGGAATGAATTTCTCTGTCTTGGCATTTTGTCTAGGTCTCTCTTTTCTTCTCTGTGTTATGAAAGCCTGTTATGTTTTCTGTTCCTGAGAGAAATGGCTTTATGAAGAAGTCATATGCTGTCCAGGGTTTGGCACTTCAGGAAGTGTGTCTGGTGTATGCTGTGTGTATTCTGTTGCGTTTTGGCTGCTCTTTCCCTGAGGTCAGTCCTCTGAAGATTTCTCCTTGCCTGCAGTGGGGTATTTGGACCTTTTCCAGTGTGTGGCAAGTTTTAAGTAGTTGTGCTCTGATCTGCTTCTTAAAAGAGGCCTGATCCTATTCACTAGAGCTGAAACTTTGCAGCTTTATGGTCAGTAGACTTGGTGCATGCAGGGGGTTGGTGCTTGTCTTTTGGGGGATGGGCCTGCTACTCTGGTTCTCAGGCACATTTGCCCTAGTAAAGAAGCATCTGCAGAGTGCAGGGCTTCAGGGCTTGGTGTAAGCAGCTTAGGTCTCCACTGTGGGCATTGTGCTACTCACTGAAATCAGTCCATGCTGATGAGTGGGGGAGAAAAATGAAGAGGGGAGTTCACACCCTCTGTTGTCTGGAAAACCCTCACAGAAGAGTAAATAATCTCCCTTCATGTGTCCCAGGCATCCCTCATATCCCTGCCTTCACCCTATTGGTGTCCAGGCCATTTGCCTGCCCAGTAGCTCAGTGCACCTGTGTTTTATCCCAGGCAGGCTAGCTGAGTTTCAAAACTCCAAACTTTAGGGACCCAGCATGGCATGGATGCACATTGGTCCACTGGAGGAGGGTCTCACTGTGCTGGGCCTAGTGCTGGTTTGTCCCAGAAGGGCAGTTGCACAAATGCACAGAACTTGGGAGTTCAAAGTGAAGTGCAGCAAAAAACCTGCATCCAGGTTAGCTGCCTTCAGCAGGTGTCTCTATCCCTATGCTAAGAAACAGGACAGTGTGGTTGTGCCAGTCAACTCTTCTGTCCCCTGAGAGGCAGCCACCTGTATCACATGCATTCCCAAAAAGGGGAAATGGTCCTCCCAGTGAGTCCCTGGGGGATCCTCTGATAGTGCTGTCCACTCCTGGATCCCTGCCTTCCTTCTCTACAGGAGCATCACTGCACCTGCCAGGCTCCACACTGGCCATGGTGCAGACGTTTAAAACTTCAGTCTTTGAACTCCTTTGGTTGTAAAAACTCAGGATACCAACCCCTTTGATTTTCCCAGTCAATAGTTTTGGAGAAGGGGTTTTCTTGTGTAATCCCTTATGTGCTGCCCTCTCTTGCACTCTCTCCCTCTCTCCTCTCTCCATGATCAGAGCTCCCTCCCCTCCACTGCACCAGTGATTCTTTTCTCCCCCAAATCACGTCTCCACACCTCCTACCTTCCACGATGCGACCTCTTCTCTCCCTCTAGTTATGCAGTTTGTTCTCTCAATCCTCAGATCGATTTCTTGGGTGTTCAGAATGATTTGATATTTATTTAGCTGTTTTAGAGGGATAAGGCAAACACAGGGACCTCCTACTATCCACCATCATAACACTTCCCTTTCATACTCTTTAATGTAGAAGGTATTATTCAAATATTTGCTTAAATAACAATAAATTGGCCCTGAAAGAGAAAATATTAAAAATAAATATTATATTTTCAGAATACTTCTACATAAATAAACTAAAATAAATCAAAATTGTAAACAATATCAGACTACTGAAATTTAGATATTAATCCTCTAGTTGTGAGATCACCTATGCAAATGAACTAAAGATTGAGATATTTTACTTTTATGTATTTGTATCCATAAAAGGGTTATAAATACGTTCAGAGAAAATAATAATGAAATAGTATTTTTAAACCAGAGGATAACAGAATCCAGGCATCATCATATATATATGTATAAGGTTTTTATTGTTTTCTTTTAAATTTTCTTCTACTTGTTGGGGTGGAATTATATTGACCCATAATGTGGTTTAAGTGAACTATACACTATGATTAGGAATACTAAACATGAATTTTAGGATTGTAAATTATCTGCAAACAACTTAGCAATCAACACATTAAGTAGAATACAAAGTTTTCTCAAAAGTATTTCTTAATTTTCTTTATTAATTCAATATTTTCCATAGTTTCACAGCCTTTCTTTTATGAAAAAGAGGCATTTTAGATTTTATCTCTTAAGTCCACCATTAGCCTAGGTTAGAAAAGCAAAATAAGAATACTTAGAAAAAAAAAACAAAAAGAACAGAACAATTTAAGATAAAATCTACTACATGTAAACCGAAGTTCCATTATGTGCTTAAATAATCTTAAAAAAAAGAAAAAAGAACTAGAGATAAAGCTATCTAATTCTCCTTTTATTGACTCTTCCCTCGTACATTTGGCTACATAGTTCCTGTTTTAACCTATCACCATAGAGTCCTCACTTAATAGTCTGGTTTTCTGTAAGTGTGCCTAATGGCCTGATTGGGCCATATTTAAAATTCCAATTTTCTATTTTATAAAACAATGAATATTTTCAGTTATCTTAAATTATTTTGCTTATCTAACTTGGTTAACTCTTACACATTTTTTCATGTCAATGTATTTCAGTGTGTTTCCTTGCCACTGTCTTCTCTAAGTTTTATAGAGTGTACCTAGAATTGTCACCACCCTCAATATTTAACAGGGAATTTCATTACATGTGCTATTTAGCCACTCAAAATTGTCACAATTAAGCTTAATTGGCTGATCTTTTCAGTTTTAAATTCTTGCTCTGGGTAAAATTTTACCTTTGGTGTTTAGACTAATTCTTCTACAGTTTCTCTGAGAAAATACATAATCCCATGCATGCTAGTAAGTATAATTTATGTTGGTAACAAATATATGTCATTAAATTTCCCTGTTTATTTCATCATGTTTTTCAGTTGAAGAATAGATCACAAATTAACACAGTCAAGGCAAGCATAGTTAACATAGCACAGTTCAAATTGAAAAAAAAAATTTTCATCACAATACAGTAGCATGTTTTGTATTTACTGAAAATAAATTCAACTTACATTCTTTTTTGTTTGTTTGTTTGTTTCAAGAGTGTTATAGTTTTTTGGTTTCTTTTGGGGCATTTTTTTTTGTTTTATTATGTTATGTTAATCACCATACATTACATCATTAGTTTTTGATGTAGTGTTCCATGATTCATTGTTTGCGTATAACACCCAGTGCTCCATGCAGAACGTGCGTTCTTTAATAGCCATCACCACGCTAACCCATCCCCCTACCCCCTCCCCTTCTAGAACCCTCAGTTTGTTTCTCAGAGTCCATAGTCTCTCATGGTTCGTCTTCCCCTTCAATTTCCTCCCTTCATTTTACTCTTCTTACTATCTTCTTTTTTTAACATATAATGTATTATTTGTTTCAGAGGTACAGGTCTTTGATTCAACAGTCTTACACAATTCAACTTACATTCTAAGTTTATCTATTCATTATTTAAATTTCTTACCAGTCCTAAGAAATAATAACAACAACATGATTGAATAGAGGTTAGTGACAAAAATCGGACTGTGTGATATTATCTTCTCAAAATATTTACTAAATTATTATATATTAAAGGATAACATATATTATGTAGCTCTTAGTTAAATGTCATACATAGCTCAACAATTACTATTTTAATAAATGAATGATTGGGCCGCCTGGGTGGCTCAGTCGTTAAGCATCTGCTTTCGGCTGGAGTCTTGATCCCAGAGTCCTGGGATCAAGCCCCGCATTGGCTCCTTGCTCCACAGGAAGCCTGCTTCTCCCTCTCCCACTCCCTCCTCTCTGTGTTCCCTCTCTTGCTGGGTCTCTCTGTCAAATAAATAAATAAAATCTTTAAAAAATAAATGAATTATTAAGTAAATATACGAAGATGAAAATATAGTTTGCTTTGTCATTCAAACTTTCTGTTATTTATCTTAGTATAGTCTCATGAGCTCTGACAATCTGTAATCTGCTATAGAATCAATAGGAAAAATGGATCCCAAACTATATTCATAACCACCAGATCTCATAATATATCACATTTAAGACATTAATCTGTTTATGTGACTTAATTTTTGTATAAATACCTATTTATTACCAAAATAACAGAGTAAAACCCCTCCAATAAAATGCAATATTCTCTATAAGTTGGTCCAGCAAGTTATGTCATTCTTTGCTTCTACTTTTCTTTACTTTGCCACCCATAAATACAAAGTACAAAACACATACACACTTCTTTTTCTAAAATCCAGGTACTTATTTCCTGAGTGTCCTCTCTAGATTTTGATGCTATTGCATTTGATCATACTATTCCCTGATATATGTCTCCTTTCCTTCTATTTATCTTAGAGAAAAATTCCATCAGCTCTTATAAAAACAATCTCAAATAAAAGTATCTTCAAATACTTAATCACAATTGATTTTGTTATTTTCTGTGTTTCTATAAATTCAAGTAGATTTAAGATGTCACTTGTATTTAATAGCATTTTTTTTGTTTTCAGCCTTGATTTACAAACCCATGCACACACACATGTACAGGCATGTGAACACACACAATCTCTCAAAATAGATTAGTGAAGGACTGTAGTTCTCATATATATTAGAATCACCTTGGAAGTGTTTAAAGAACACTAATGCTGATGTCTAAATCCCAGAGAGTCTTATTTAATTTCAAAGGTGGGATCAAGATACAATTAGCTTTAAAAACCAATCTGGGCATTTCCAATGTTTAGCCAGGGTATGATCCACTGAAATAGACATGTTTTTGTAAGAATTAAAGAACTGGAATGACTAGGAAAAGACTTGCATAGGGCATGTACTCTATTAAGGTGTGTATTAATGCAAGTGTTAGAGATATCTAAAAATGAGTGCTTGAAGAAACTGTGGACACTTCTTTGTTTCCTCTGACTGTCAAAGATTCCAGCTCAACACAGCAACTACACCAACACTTGTTTCAGGTAACAGAAATAGACAAGAAATTAAAAAAAGAAAGAGAGAAAAGAAAGAAAAAAGAAAGAAAGAAAGAAAGAAAGAAAGAAAGAAGAAGAAGAAGAAGAAGAAGAAGAAGAAGAAGAAGAAGAAGAAGAAAGAAGAAAGAAAGAAAGAGGAAGAGGAAGAAAGAAAGAAGAAAGAAAGAAAAAAAGAAAAGAAAGAAAGAAAAAAGAAAGAAAAAGAAAGAAAGAAAGAAAGAAAGAAAGAAAGAAAGAAAGAAAGAAAGAGAAAGAAGAAAGAAAGAAAGAAAGAAAGAAAGGAAGGAAGAAAGAAAGAAAGAAAGAAAGAAAGAAAGAAAGAAAGAAAGAAAGAAAGAAAGAAAGAAAGAAAGAAAGAAAGAAAGAAGAAAAAGAAACAACCACAACCATGGAGACTTCAGCATCTAGCCAAGATGTAATAACAAAATTTTATTCTTTTCCCTAAAACAAAATATGGGAGCTAGCAATTGCCAGAACATTTTGCCTGGAGAAATTTCCATGCTTACAGACACAGGAGAGGAAATAAGTTAGGGTCCAGAAGTCTCTCTGACTTGAGAAGATGCAGCTTGTAGTCCACAAAGTGTTAAGTGGTATAGTCCACAGAACAGAGCACCTAGAGAAGAAAGAGCTACACAGAGAAAGAGCACTGGGCATTTGCCAAGAGTCCTCAAGTCTCTAGTTGAGAGCTAATCACTGCATGCATATTAGGAAAGTATCTGAATCTAGGGGGAAAAAATCACCCAGAAGAATAAAAGAGAACAATCACAGAAGTTCACATGTAGCCAAGAATAGTTTCTCTTCCCATCAGCCAGAGTAGAAAAACTCTTAGAGAAATCTAAGTAGAGTGGGAATCAAGTAGAGTGTTCAGAAGGATTTTCCCTCAGTAGTGGTGCAAAACTAACCCTAGACTAAATGTTTTCCCCATGCCTTAACATAGCTTAAAATAAGACCCAACTCTCAAGCACTAAAGGTAGAAATGTAAAATGGCATAGCAAGTTTGGAGAAAAAAGGTTGTCAGTTTCTTAAAAAATGAACCAATCATTCTACATCTTGGTTTTTACCCAAGAGAAATTAAATTTTACAACCATACAAAGTCTTAAACAAGAATATTCATAACAGTTTTATCTCTATTAGCTAAAAATTGTAGACAACCCAATGTCTATCAGAAGGTTAATGAATATACAAATTATGGCATATCAATTTAGTAAAACACTACTCATCAGTAAAATGGAATGAAATATTGATACACATGAAACAATATGAAAGAATCTTAAAACAATTATGCTGCACGAAGGAACCAGAAAAAATGATTATACAGTTTATGATTCTATTTACATAAAATTCTAGAAAATTACACTAATCTACAATAGCATAAAGCAGATTATTAGTATTGTCTGTACTTGGGGAAGGAGGACAGGGAGGATGAGAGAGAAGAGTTACAAACTGGCACAAGGAAACTTTTGTGAATGAAAACCCCCAGAAGAAATCAAAATCATCCTATAAACGTCTTATGTAGAAAAAAAAGGCTTTTCTGGATTAAAATGTGGTCTGCTGCTTCAATGAAAATTAGTCTTGTGCACCTTTAGAATAACCTTTCACAAGTCATGTTGAAATCATACTGATTTGAGTTCTAAACTAGAAATCTGTGTCACATATTAAGAAAAGTGTTTCATTTTTGTTTTTATTTTTTTCTAAAGCACTTCTAAACAATCTATCTTAGTTGTTACTCTTTGTTCTCTCTTCCAACAGGGTAAAAATAAGAATGCTTCTTAGGAAAAGCCATTGTTCTGGAAAAATTCAATGGCAATCTTTTAAATCCTTAGATTTCTCTTTTGCACCATTGTTTCTTCCTTTATGTGAAACTAGTTTTTATTTTTTTATCATTACTAGATCAAGTTATCTTCAATACCCAGTAGAGCAATTTTTATTCCATACAAAATCTTACCTTCTAATGATTTGCCATTGGTTTTATTACCTAAAATTGCTGCTACCTCTCAAAATAAAACTAAGATGTTTAATAAATCTTTAATGACTGTATAAAATACAATCAGACGGCATATAATTTTTCTCTGACCCTCTGTTGAATCCTTTCACTTGAGGATTAATTTGTATTTATATTATATTGACATTTATATTTATTTGAGATGGAAATTTCTCCAAGAAAAAAAAATCAGTAGAAAAATAAACATCTTCTCAGTCAGTACTCATACCAACTCTCTTATTTGTGAAGTGAAATAACAGAAGATATGCTGATTTCCAATTATGAGAGATCATTTTGAAAGTAAAAACAAAACAAACATAACTTATAATTAAGAAAAAGTAAATACTATGAAATGTAAGAAGAGACTCAACTGAGAGTTTCTGTAATTCCTTATATTTCAAAGCATGATTTCTAATATAATACAAAATAAAGAAACTTTTTAACTTAAATGATTTTAAAGAACTTATATGTAATTAAAAATCAAAAGGCCAAAGACATTCTGGGCCATCAGATATAGATGGAGCATGACAATAATTTGGAATATGCTGGGAGAAATGCAAACTGAAAATAATGAGCTTAAAGCCAGAAACCTGGCTCTAGGAAAGAACATGCAGGTCTCTACCAATTTAGGTGTTCTTTTACCCGGTCACATATTTTTATTTCTAGCAATAAAATAAAATAAATTATATAGTTAATAATTATATAATACTTCCCAGATGATCAGTGTTTTGTCTAGATGTTATACTTTTTAAAAAAAAATGCAGTACCTGGTTATTATCATTCCCTTGCTGCTAATGAAAGGAAGTTGAGAAACATGAAATAAAAAGCCCAACACCAGAAAACTGCTAAGATTAACATCAGATTCAAGTCTAGGCCTTCTACCTCCAAACCAAAGAGGCATGGGCAGGGAAGGCTTGGGTCATTGTGGAGTATAGGAGGAAAGCAGAATGTTATTCCCTGATATATTAGGCACAGTATTGGCACACTGATTTTCATTAGTGTTAATCTAAACTTAAATACATTCCATCCAGTACTTGTCAAGGGATTCATTTAATAATTAAAGGAGAGGGAGGGAGGAGGGCAGGGAGGTAAAAAAAGGAGGGGAGTGGGGAAGAAGAGAGGGAAGAAGGGAGAGAGAGAATCTCTAACTCTTAACATTCCCTGACATGTTCTGCCAATAGCCACATATTCTTAGATGTTAGGTAAGTATCATAAGTGAAAAAAAATCAGAAGAACATGATTTTTAGAGAGAAGTAATACTTATTGAAATATACTCTTGTACATATTTAGAAGTATTGAAGTGTTTCTTTGAATTTGCCTTA
The DNA here is from genome assembly GCF_037043125.1 of Eumetopias jubatus. Classification (NCBI taxonomy): domain Eukaryota; kingdom Metazoa; phylum Chordata; class Mammalia; order Carnivora; family Otariidae; genus Eumetopias; species Eumetopias jubatus. The sequence goes on from NW_028274807.1 coordinate 37,073,361, forward strand.
CCACAGTTGGGAGGCAGATAATCACTTTTATAATCGTATGGTTTTTACTTAGATAGAAAGCCACAATGTACATGTAAAGTTACTTAAAAAATTACATTTACAGTATCATTTTTTCTCTTTTGTTTCCTAATGATATTATGGAACCAAAGATGTAATTATTATTTCTTACATGGCTTTCCAAATCCAGTTTGTTAAGCCCAATATGACATAGGTCACAAAGCTAGAATGGATTTTTGACATATATTGCCTTTGTATCATGAAAAGACACAGAAGCTATTTGAAGACAAATTAATAGGAACTTTTAATACAATGTGAACTGGGTATAGCAACCAACAAGGGATTTTGAGGCACATAAGCTCTACCAATTGCGTAAAATCATCATTACCCCTGTAGCCCTGAAGGAACAGAGGAAAGGGGGGGGGGGGAGTGGGGTGGTCACTAGAGTCCAGTGAGAGCGGGCAAATGGTAAGGACAACTACTTAATGGAAGAAATAGCTGAAAAGCATCTTGGACCTTATAAAACCCAGACTAAAAATAAGCAAGAAAATAAACAACCTGGCTCTATTTTTCCTCCTCTCCTCTAAGCTCTTGCCATTTCTTCTCTTTGGTCAAATCCATCTCAAAGCCAAAAGGCAGGGACACCCAATTAAGTCAGTCTCCCAAGACACAGAGGAGGGCAGGAAGTTTAACTAGACATTTTCCAGTCTACTCCCATTATGTAGTGTGATGTAAAATCATCCAGATAAGGCCAATAGGGAAAAGAAATGAGTTGTCTAGTATTGATGTGCTTGTAGATTCTCATTAAGTCATTTATTTTTAGATTTCATAAAAGAGAAGAAATTATGTGAGGAAACAAATGATAAGAAACAGTTCTTACTCTTTCAAAAACATTTTTGAAGGAAGGTTTTAGAAGAGTGAATGTGTTTCCCGTGTTAATGTGTTAACCTGCAACCATGGTTCATCAAATGCTGGAATTGTTCTTTTTCCTGACTGCTGAGGGGGAACAAAATCCAGTGCTTTAGAGTAGCCTGCTGTTCAGTTGTATTTTAAGCCTTCAGGCATTTTCTGAATTATTGTTCCTGTAAGCTATTGATGGCTGTGTTTGGAAGACAGCTTTAGCTCTTTCCATCAACCCAATAATTGACTATTTGCTGCCCATTCATTGTTATGAGATTATTGGGTAACCACTTATTTCTTCCCTGCAGAAGCACCCTGCATTGTGCCTATTTACTCCTTCTAGATTTATTATAAAACAATAAATTATTTCTACTATTACTCAGAATTAAAAAGTAATTACTACATTAGATATGAGCTTATTACTTAAATATAAATTATTTTATTTTATTTCATCTCATCTTATTGCCTGGTTGGTTGATTGGATTGTTGAGCTTTATAGCTCGCTCTACAAGTCTTCCAGAATTTAAGAAAAGTGCAGTTAGCCATGATAGATTTGCATTTACCCAGAATATAACATGTTAAGCAAGAAATATTTGCCATGCATTCTGCAGCTTCAGTCTTTCCAATTAAAGAATTGTTCCCAAATCCTTTCTTTCTTCCTTACTACCAAGGTACCTTCCTCTTAGTTTCCTTCTCTTCAAAAATTCCTCCCATTTAACTTTCCTATGTTTCCCTATTGTTTTTTTAAAGATTTATTTATTTATTTATTTATTTATTTATTTGAGAGAGAGAGAAAGTGCATGCCTGAGTGGGGGGAAGGGCAGAGGGAGATAATTTGCAGCAGACTCCCCACTGAGCACGGAACCTGACCATGGAGCCTGATGCAAGGCTGATCTCAGGACCCGTGAGATCATGACTTGAGCTGAAATCAAGAATTAGAGGTTTAACGGATGAAGCCACCCATGTACCCCCATGTCTCTCTATTCTTATTTGTTTCCTTTTTGCATAATCCTTTCACTCCTTCCTCCCTTCCTTCTTTTTCTTTTTGTACCTTCCTTTTTTCTTTCCTGTCATCTTAGGATCCTGTTTTCTTTCTTTTGCTTGTTTTTCTCTTTATTTCTCCAGATTTACAAAACAATATTTTATGTAATATTCAAAAATAACAATATGAAAAGGCACATCAAATAAATGAAAGCATAAAGAAAATAAGAGAAAGGGCATTATGAAGTCCAAAATACATTCAACTGGTGCTCTATACTTGCCGGATATGTAACAAATATTTGATTTTGAGCTTCCTAATAATCAAAGAGGAAAAAAAGTTATTTATATGACACATAGTGTCTATGATGTGAAATAAAAAGCCAGCTGAGATTCCAAAGGGTGACCCATTGACACATTCTTTCTACATTGTATACTGAGCACTCGTATGTGCCAGGAATTGGTCTGAGTTCCGGGATGAACAATTGAACATAGTAAGCAAAATCCATGCCTTCATGAAGGTTACATTTTAAAAGGGTAGAAAAACAACAAATGCAATAAATATAAATAAAGTATGCTGGGTTGTGATAAGAGATATAGGAAAATATAAAATGGGAAAACAATCATTTGTCTTTTTTTATTTGTCTTAGTTAAGAATAAATGTGGTTTCTCCAAGGAATTTGTGGACAGCATGTCCTTTAAGCATTTTTACAAAATGTTATTTTTCAAACAGTTTATTGATAAGAATTTAACATCAGCCCCTCAAATGCCAATATTATTTTTTGCTAATTAAGAACAGTTAAAAAAAAAAAAAAAGAACAGTTTGTCCAAACAGAAAATCTGGAGTTCTGGGGGTTTGGTTTTTGTTAGGGAAAACGAAGAAATTTAAATAAAATCCAGGCCTGTAAGAAAGGCTACCCAAGTTTTTTAAGAAGGTAGTTGTCTTTATGTTCTGGAAATCTGATTCCTATCCACTAAAAAATTAATAGATTTAATAACTGTTAATTCTTTTCCTAGCAAATTTTTAATGTTCCTTATTTACATGTACCATTTTCAAAAGATGAAAAAGCAATAACATCAACAAATACACTTAAAGTGTAATGTGTTGAAATTCCTTCCAATCATTCAATGAAACATAAATTTTTTCATAGGTTTCAAGTAGAGTGATTTTTTTCACACAGTGAATCTAATACTTGTTTCAATTTTCTATTCTAAAATACACATTGATCCATATTATTAAAAGCCCTGGTATATGAAAAAATACTTTTTAAGAGGATGCCATTTCTGGCATTTAAAAGATATAGAACAAATGTACACGAGACTCTGTACCAGTCTCTTCTGACTGCTGAAAAGGAAACCAGAACCAGGAAATATACATCCTTTTGTCTTACACTTTTTAATTTCTGCAGTAAGAGTGGGTATATTTTTCTTTATTCTTCAGTTTGGGGTTAGGCTTTAGGAGTATGTTATGACTTTATCAAACTTTTAAAACTAGATACATAATTATGAATAATGCATTGTATATTAGTATAATTCAACAAAGAATACAAGTAAGCTCATCTGACAAGGGGTAAAAACCTCTCTGACTTCTCCCCTGGCTCTCTTTCAGCTTAAAGCCTGTATACAACCCTATTAAGCTATCACTTCCACCAACACACCTTCATGGTTCCAGGGAACGTCCATCAAAAATACAGGCATTAATGTACATAAAAGTTACATAGTATTCCCATTAGTATCATTATTTTCTAAAGTACCTAATTTCATATATGGAATGATGTAGACACATTGCCTCTGTTGGAAATCGTCAGTAAAAGAAGTCACTTGACACAGAGTTTGAGGAGAAAGGCAACAGAAATTACAGGATGTGAGACAAAGGCGGAGCAGAGCTTTAGCCATTTCCTTGTTCTAATGGTGGAAATTATCCACCCTGGGCACTGAGTTTAATTGCTACAAACAGCTCCAGAAGGCTGCACTTTCATCCCCATTGTAGGTCAATGAGCATATTTGCATGGTAGAAATTATTAGCAACTAGGCCTGTCCCCAGGAGAGTATCCATGATACTATTCACAGACCATTAACAACAGAGTTCACCCATGACCAACAGAGGCTGTGAAGAAATGCTCTCTCCTTGGGAACAACCATTAGTGGACAGATGCCATTCTCTTCAGACATATTTATTATTTACTTATGCAACTCATACAGATTTTTGTGAAAGTTGTATTGAACCTAAAACATGCACGAGCAGGCATCTTGCTGGAGTATATCCTAGTGTTCATTTGTTCATTTGTTTGTTGGTTTGTTTTTTAATAAAGCTGTTTTATAATCTTTATGATATAGAAATGTGTTTGGATCTCTGTAGTTCATTCTTTTTTGCTTAAACTTTTTTTTAAGTGAAATTACTGGGTGGAAACATTTAAAGAGTTTGAATAAACCTAGTGATGGTTTGTTCTTTAATAAGGAAATTTCTCCTAAAAATGTAAACCTGAAATCAACAGTATGACTCCTTATATAGATTGAAGAATAAGCAAATTTAGTCTCCTGGGAAAAAATATTGATCAATACATATTATCCAGAATGTATCATACTGGCTTATGAAATATATTTCTCAAATTTATTCTTTGCAAAGGAATCTGATGCCTCTTGCAACCCAGATATTAAATATCTATGCAGAGAACATAATCTGTGTTCTACAATATCACATTAATATTTGGGATGGAAATTTCCTGAGAAGGAATATTGCCACTTTATTTTTTATTTTATTTTTATGCACATAATTTTATTCATTTATGGACATGGACATGCTAATGGCTCTTCATGGATTCCAAAATTCTCTGATAAAGAGGTTAGAATAAAATATTTCAACTTCATTTGACTGATGCTTAGCTAAAAGAAATCATTATTTTCATAAAACAATCATGACATTGAGAAGGATATAGAGTTATTATTTGGTCCCAAGCTCTAAGAAAAGATTAAAATCTTCACCCTGTTTATGTTATAATACAAATTTTTTTAATTTAAATTCAATTAGCCAACATATAGTACATTATTAGTTTTGATGTAGTGCAGAGAACACCCAGTGCTCATCACATCATGTGCCCTTCTTAATGCACATACCCAGTTACCCCAACCCCCAACCCTTTCAACAACCCTCAGTTTATTTCCTGGAGTCAAGAATCTCTCATGGTTTGTCTCCCTCTCTGATTTCTTCCCATTCAGTTTTCCCTCCCTTGCCCTATGGTCCTCTGTGCTATTCTTTATATTCCACATATAAGTGAAACCATATGATAGTTGTCTTTCTCTGATTGACTTATTTCACTTAGCATAATACCCTCCAGTTCCATCCTTGTCGATGTAAATGGTAGGTGTTCATCCTTTCTTTTCGTCCTTTCTGATGGCTGAGTAATATTCCATTGTATATATGAACCACATCTTCTTTCTCCATTCATCAGTTGAAGGACATCTCGGCTCCTTCCACAGTTTGGCTATTGTGGACATTGCTGCTATGAACATAGGGGTGCAGGGGCCCCTTCTTTCACTACATCTGTATCTTTTTTTTAAAAGATTTTATTTATTTATTTGACAGAGAGAAAGACAGGGAGAGAGGGAACACAAGCAAAGGGCGTGGGAGAGGGGGGGAAAGCAGGCTTCCCTCCGATCAGGGTGCCCGATGCGGGGCTTGATCTCAGGACCCTGGGACCATGACCTGAGCCAAAGGCAGACACTTAATGATTGAGCCACCCAGGTGCCCCAACATCTGTATCTTTGGGGTAAATACCTACTACTGCAATTGCTGGGTTATAGAGTAGTTATATTTTTAACGTCTTAAGGAACCTCCATACTATTTTCCAGGGTGGCTGTACCAGCTTGCATTCCCACCAACAGTGTAAGAGTGTTCCCCTTTTCTCCACATCCTTGCCAACATTTGTTTTTCCCTGTCTTGTTAATTTTAGCCATTCTAACTGGTATAAGGGGGTATCTCATTGTGATTTTGATTTTTATTCCCCTGATGGCAAGTGATGTGGAGCATTTTTTCATGTGTCTGTGGGCCATTTGTATGTCTTCTGTTGGAGAAGTGTCTGTTCATGTCTTCTGCCCATTTCTTGACTGGATTATTTACTTGACTGGATTATTTACTTGAGTTTGATAAGTTCTTTATAGATCTTGGATACCAGTCCTTTATCTGTTATGTCATTTGCAAATACCTTCTCCCATGCTGTAAGTTGCCTTTTAGGTTTGTTGACTGTTTCTTCTGCCGTGCAGAACCTTTTAATCTTGATGAAGTCCCAGTAGTTCATTTTTGCTTTTATTTCCTTTGTCTTTAGAGACATGTCTAGCAAGAAGTTGCTGTGGCCGAGTTTGAAGAGGTTACTGCCTATGTTTTCCTCTAGGATTTTGATGAATTCCTGTCCACATTTAGGTCTTTCATCCATTTTATCTTTGTGTATGGTGTAAGATAATCATCCAGTTTCATTCCTCTGCATGTGGCTGTCCAATTTTCCCAGCACCATTTATTGAAGAGACTGTCTTTTTCCATTGCATATTCTTTCCAGCTTTGTCAAAGATTAGTTGACCATAAAGCTGAGGGTCCATTTCTGGGTTCTGTATTCTGTTCCACTGATCTATGTGTCTGTTTTTGTGCCAGTACCATACTGTCTTGATGATCACAGCTTTGTAATATAGCTTGGAGTCAGGCATTGTGATGCCCCCAGCTTTGGTTTTCTTTTTCAACATTCTCCGGGCTATTCAGGGTCTTTTCTGCTTCCATACAAATTTTAGGATTGTTTGTTCTAGCCCTGCGAAAAATGTTGATGGTATTTTGATAAGGATTGGATTGAATGTGTAGATTGCTCTGGGTAGCATAGACATTGTAACAATGTTTATTCTTCCAATCCATGAGCATGGAATATTTTTCCATCTCTTTGTGTCTTCCTCAATTTCTTTCATAAGTGTTCTGTAGTTTTTAGGGTACAGATCCTTTACCTCTTTGGTTAGGTTTATTCCTAGGTATCTTATGGTTTTTGGTGCAATTGTAAATGGATCGATTCCTTAATTTCTCTTTCTTCTGTCTCATTTTTGGTGTATCGAAATGCAACTGATTTCTGTGCATTGATTTTGTATCCTGCTGAATTCTTGTATGAGTTCTAGCAATTTTGGTATGGAATCTTTTGGGTTTTCGACATAAAGTATAATGTCATCTGCAAAGAGAGAGAGTATGACTTCTTCTTTGCCAATTTGAATGCCTTTTATTATTTTTGTTGTCTGATTGCTGAGGCTAAGACTTCTAGTACTATGTTGAAAAATAGTGGTGAGTGGGCAGACCTGTCATGTTCCTGACCTTAAGGGAACAATTCTCAGTTTTTCCCCATTGAGAATGATATTTGCTGTGGATTTGTCATAGATGGCTTTTATGATATTGAGGTATGTTCTCTCCATCCCTATACTTTGAAGAATCTTAATCAGGAAAGGATGCTGTACTTTGTCAAATGCTTTCCTGCATCAAATGAGAGGATCAGGTTGTTATTGTCCTTTCTTTTATTAATGTGGTGTATCGTGTTGATTGATTTGAGGACGTTGAATCATCCTTGCAACCCAGGAATAAATCCCACCTGGTCATGGCAAATAATCCTTTTAATGTACTGTTGGATCCTATTGGCTAGTATCTTGGTAAGTGTTTTGGCATCCAAGCTCATCAGAGATATTGGCCTGTAATTCTTTTTGATGGGGTCTTTGTTTTTGGGAATCAAGGTAATGCTGGCCTCACAGAGCAAGTTTGGAAGTTTTCCTTCCATTTCTATTTTTTGAAAGAGCTTAAGTAGAATAGGTATTATTTCTTCTTTAAATGTTTTGTAGAGTTCCCCTGGGAAGCCATCTGGCCCTGGACTCTTTTGGGGGAGGTTTTTGATTACTGCTTCAATTTCCTTGCTGATTATTGGTCTGTTCAAGATTTTCTACCTCTTCCTGTTTTAGTCTTGTAGTTTTTATGTTTCCAAGAATGCATCCATTTCTTCCAGACTGCCTAGTTTGTTGGCATATAGTTACTCAAAATACGTTCTTTAAATTGTTTGTATTTCCTTGGTGTTGGTCATGATCTCTCCCCTTTCATTCATGTTTTATTAATTTGGGTCTTTTCTCTTTTCTTTTGGATAAGTCTGGCCAGAGGTTTATCGATCTTATTAATTCTTTTAAAGAACCAGTTTCTAGTTTCATTGATCTGTTCTACTGTTCTGGTTTCTATTTCATTGATTTCTTCTCTCACCTTTATTATTTCTCTTCTCCTGCTTGGTTTAGGCTTTATTTGTTGTTCTTTCTCTAGGTCCTTTAGGTGGAAGTTTGGCTTGTGTATTTGGGATTTTTCTAATTTTTTGAGAGAGACTTGTCTTGCTGTACTTCCCTCTAAGGACCACCTTTGCTGTATCCCAGAGGTTTTGATCTGATGTGTTTTCATCCTTATTAGTTTCCATGATTTTTTTTTTTTAAGTTCTTCTTTGATTTCCTGGTTGATCCATTCATTCTTTTTTTTTTTTTTTTTTTTTTTTTTTTTTTTGTGATCCATTCATTCTTTAGCAGGATGCTCTTTAACCTCCAATTGTTTGAGTTCTTTTCAAATTTCCTCTTGTGATTGAGTTCCAGTTTCAAAGCATTGTGGTCTGAAAATATACAGGGAATAATCTCAATCTTTTGATATCAGTTGATTTGTGACCCAGTATGTGATCTATTCTAAAGAAATTTCCATGCACACTCACGAAGAATGAGTATTCTGTTGTTTTAAGATGGAATGTTCTGACTATCTGTGAAGTACATCTGGTCCAGTGTGCCATTCAAAGCTCTTGTTTCTTTGTTGATTTTCTGCTTAGATGATCTGTTCATTGCTGTGAGTGGGGTGTTGAAGTCCCCTACTATTAATGTATTATTATCAATGTGTTTCTTTACTTTGGTTATTAATTGGTTTATGTAATTGGCTGCTCCCATACTGGGGGCATAAATATTTACATTTGTTAGATCTTCTTGTTGAATAGACCCATTAAGTATGATATAGTGTCCCTCTACATCTCTTACTACAGTCTTTGTTTTAAAATCTAATTTGTCTGATATGAGTATTGCTACCCCCAGCTTTCTTTTGAAGTCCATTAGCATGGTAAATGGTTCTCCATCCTGTCACTTTCAGTCTAGAGGTGTCTTTATGCCTAAAATACGTTTTTTGTAGACAGTATATGGATGGTTCTTGCTTTTTTATACAATCTGATACCCTTTGTTTTTTGGTTGGATCATTTAGCCCATTTACATTCAAAGTAACTATGGAAAGATAAGAATTCAGTGCCATTGTATTGACTGTAAAGTCCCTGTCTTGTAGATTGTCTCTGTTTCATTCTGGTCTATTTTACTCTTGGGGGTCTCTCTTCACTTAATATTTCTTGCAGGGCTGGCTTGGTGGTCACATATTCTTTCAGTTTCTGTCTGTCCTGGAAGCTCCTTATCTCTCCTTCCATTCTGAATAACAGCCTTTCCGGATAAAGTATTCTTGGCTGCACGTTCTTCTCACTTAGTACCCTGATATATCTTGCCAGCCCTTTCTGACCTGCCAGGCTTCTGTGGATAGGTCTGATGTTATTTTAATGTTCCCCCCTCCATAAGTAAGGAACCTCCTCTCCCTAGCTGATCTCAGGATAGCTTCTTTTTCTCTAAGATTTGCAAGCCTCACTATTATATGTTGAGGTGTTGATCTATTTTTATTGATTTTGGGAGGGGTCTTCTCTGCCTCTTAGACATGAATGCTTGTTTCTTTCCCCAGATTAGGGAAGTTCTCAGCTACGATTTGCTCAAATATACCTTCTGGTCCCCTCTCTCTCCCCACCCCCTTGGGCACCCCAATAATTTTGACATTGGTTTGTTTCAGGGCATCATAAATTTCTTGAAGTCTTTCTTCATGGGCTATTAGTTGTCTTTCTCTCTTTTACTCAACTTCCTTCCTTTCCATCAGCCTATCCTCTAGATCCTCTCGATTTCTTCAGCCTCCTTTACCCTAGCTGTTAGAGCATTCAATTTCGATTACATCTCATTCATAGCATTTTTAAGTTCAGCCTGATTAGATCTCATTTCTGCCCTTAGACATTCTGTACTGTCATCTATTCTTTTTTCAAACCTAGCTATTCATTTTATAATTGCTACCTGAATTCCATCTCTGACATCATACTTATACCCGTATCGATTAGCTCTGTGGCAGAGAATTTTGCTTCTCGTTCTTTCTTTCGTTGTGAATTCCTCCTTCTAGTCATTTTGCCCAGAGAAGGATGGGTGAGCAAATGAGCAGAGTCCAAAATAACCATGACCCAAACAAAATACAGAGCCTCCTTGGTAGTTAAGAAAAGCTTTCCTAGATAATACCATAGCTGCATTATTTTTCCCATTCACTCACTGGCATGAGAATTATGAAATCATAGGGTGAATGGAACTAAACATCCCACAGAATAATTTTTGTGGAAGATGTATAGCACCAAAGTTTCTTAAAACATCTAATTAACAGACTCAAGAATCATGAGATTGTGAAATGTATCCTCATATATAATAATAATAAATTAAATTAGAATTCTAAAACTTAAAAAGAAGAGTCGAAGGAAGGGCAGCAAAAACTAAAATGATTAATGTTCATTACACCAGATTTTATCTTTAATATGTAACTGAAAATCAACAGTAGGGCTTAGATACATACATTCTAATATGCTTTTGGTCTATTCTAATTCAAGCTAATTTTTCTCTTATATATCAACTTTTTTTTAAAGATTTTATTTATTTATTTGACAGAGAGAGACACAGCAAGAGAGGGAACAAAAGCAGGGGGAGTGGGAAAGGGAGAAGAAGGCTTCCTGCAGAGCAGGAAACCCAATGCGGGGCTCGATCCCAGGAACCTGGGATCAAGACCTGAGCCAAAGGCAGACACTTAACGACTGAGCCATGCAAAGGTCCCTTATTTATCAACTTTTTAAAATAAAAATCTTAACCTCATTCTTATGGTAGAGCAATCATTCACCTGGCCCCAGAATAAGAATAGATGGCTTTCTTCATCTGAAGTTGAAAGAGTAAACTCTTAGATGTGGTACATTCTTGTATTTGAAATTTAAAGCACATGCAAAAAAAGAAAAATTTTATACATAGTAAGATGAACAGAGAAGACAACTAAAATACAATGTGACTATGGCAACCAAAGAATTCTATCTAAATAGCACCAAACAAGACTGCTTTGCTTAATTATATCTTCTTAATATTTCAATACCTTAGTCATCATGTACAGGAAGAGTTGATATCATAAGTACATTGAATATTATCTGTAAATTTTTTATACACAATACACACATACATATATTTAAATATGTTTTAAATGTATACATGCATATATACACACCACACACATATATACATATTGTTTCATATTAAAAAATAACTATAACCATGTTGGGGAGTTGTTGTTCACAGTAGCTGCAGATTTGTGTGTATAGTGCTTGGTAGATGAGGAAATTTATAACAATAAAAGAAAATAAGAAAAGTAGCCAATAAGAAGATAAAGGGACAGGGGACAAAATTTCTTTCATGTGAAAATACAGGTATGTTTCTACAATGGGAGGAATTTAAAATTGTTAAATTTTAAGAAATTAAAATTGTTTTATGTCCTGTAATTATACTCTGCCATCCGGAAACATTCAATATGTTTCATATATACAAGAACACTATGGAGGGATGAAGAAAAGAGATATACCCTGAACATGAAGAAGGAAATAAGAGAAAATGACAGTCACTAGAGATGAATTATTGAAACAATATTGCCAATGATCATTGGCATCAGAAGAGCAGGTGGCTGAATGGATCAATCAGGAAAAATTTTAGTCCTTCATCCTTATTTTCTCATCCCCAAAACTCTTAGAAATATGGAGATGATATGTGCAATTGTTCAGATTGTATAGAATAAAAGTTTGATATTCTACTTAAAATCTGAAGGAAAATGTGTCCCTAAAACTGGATGTTTAGTGACATATGTATGTCTGTTTACACACATGAGTGCATGGGCATATGTGTGTTTATGTTGATATTTGTTGCAATTAAACACATCACTTTATGACTGGCTTAACTAATTACCTAACACTCTTATTTGTGTTCACACATACTATTTTAAATTTAAAAGATTCTATGGGAATTTGTGAAAGAGAAGGAGATAATAAACAACTATTAAAAGATTATTAAGTGGGGAGGAGGAGCAAGATGGTGGAGGAGGAGGAGACCTAAATTTGTCTGGTCCCAAGAATTCAGCTAGATAGGTAACAAACCATTCTGAACACCTACAAACTCAACAGGCAATCGAAGAAAAGAATAGCAGCAACTCTCTAAACAGAAAAGCAACCACTTTCTGGAAGGTAAGATGTGTGGAGAAGTGAATCTGAGGCGATATTTCGGAAGATAGATGGCGGGGGAGGGGGCCTCCATCAGCCGCTACCGGCAAATAATAGAGCAGTGGAGCACAAAATCGTAAATTTTAGAAGTCTGCTCCGCTGAGGGACATTGCTCCAGTGGCTAAGCAAGGGGTGGAACTCTCGCTGGGACAGTGTGGTCTCAGGACCCTCAGAAAGACCAGGGGTGCCTGAGTGCAGCAGAGCTCCCAGGTAACGGAGCAGGGAAGTCAGCTGCAAATGTGTGGGAAACAGAATGCCACAACGACCACTGGTGCATGTTTGCTCAGACTCTGAGATCTCTGAGAAAACTCGAGATTGCAGGGTTAAAAATAACCCAAAAGGATCAGAGTGAAATGCCCTTGGAACGTGTGTGGTCAGTTCTAAAGTACGCAGCAGAAGATGTTTAGTAGATAGGAAGCCAGCTGTAAACAGCACAGTGGGCACTCCCCTCTCTGTTCCCTTGTCCTGTAAACAGCACACTGGGCACTCCCCTCTGTTCCTTTATTCTGTTTTAAAGATTCTTACGTGCTTGACTAATCCTGTATACATGGAGGAATGTGCCTTACTATGCCCCTGCTGTAAATCATTATAGATCTATATCGCTGTAGAAGGTATATAAGAGTATGGAAAATAAACCTCGGTGCCTTGGGCTGTTAGCTTGGGGTCCCCTGTGCCTCGCTATACTGTCATCTCTTTTTCTCAGTTCCGTTGCCACCCCAGGTCCCCAACTCTCAGAGGTTGACACAAATGCAGCCAAAGAGTGGGCTCTCAGCTTGGGGTTGCCATAAACCGTGATCCGCGGCACAGTCGGGCCACTGCTCTTTGAGCAGGGACCCAACAAGCAGCAGATCCAGGAAGAACCCTCTTCCTCCCCTGGGAAGAGGGGTGTGGGAGTGCACCGCAGGAATCTGCTGGGTTTGGAGACTCCAAAAGGGGTGTGTTCCAGAGATAGAAACTCTCGGTCACAGGCTGGGTGAACACAGAGTGTGGTTGGAGATGGGGGGGAAGACAGGAGTGATTGACTGCTTTTCTCTGGGGGCTAAATGAGGAGTGGGGCCCCAAGTTCTCAGCTCCTCCAGGACCAGAGATCAGGAGGCTGCCATTTTCTTTCCTGTCCTCCAAAAGCTGTACGGAAAGCTTGCAGGGAACAAAAGCTACGAGAGTAAGCCCAAACCGATTACTTAGCCCGGCCCCTGAAAAGGGCAGGGCAATTCCACCTCAGGCAAAGACATTTAAGAATCACTGTGACAGGTCTCTCCCCCAGAAGATCAGCAAGAACAGCCAGCCAAGACCAAGTTTACCGATCAATGAGAACGGCAGAACACCAGCACTATGGGAATACAGCACATAGAATTCATGGTTTTTTCCCATGATCTTTAGTCTTTCAAAGTTAATTTTTTTTATTTTCTTTTTTCCTTTTTCTATATTTTTTTGAATTTTTCTTTTTCCTTTTTTCAACCATCATCTTATCAATCCCTTTTTTAAAAATCTTTTTTTATTTTTCATTTTTAGAGTCATATTCTATCCCTTCATAGTAGTTAACTTATTTTTGGTATATATATATAAGTTGTTCTCTCTTTAAAATTTTGGGATACAGTTTCTTCCAACAGACCAAAATATACTCTAAATCTCTAGTGTATGGCTTTGTTCTAGGTTCCTGCCTGATCACATTCTCTCCCTTTTTTTTTTTTAAATTTCTCTTCATTCTTTTTTCAACCAACGTCTTATCTTATCAATTCCTCTTATAACATCTTTTAGTTTTCATCTTTACAGTCATATACCATCCCTTCATCATATTTACCCTTATTTTTGTACATATATAAGTTTTTCTTTCTTTAAAATTTTGGGAGGCACTTTCTTCTAACAGACCAAAATATGCCCAAAATCTAGTGTGTGGCACTGATCTATTCACCAGCCTGATCATATTTGATCATATTCTTTTTCTTTTAATCTTTTTCTTTTTCTTTTTTTCCTTTTTCTTTCTTTCTTTTTCTTTTCCATCGGTTTCAGGTCTCTTCTGATTTGTTTAGTGCATATTTTTCTGGGGTCATTGTTACCCTGTTAGCATTTTGTTCTCTCATTCATTTATTCTCCTCCAGACAAAATGACAAGACAGAAAAACCACCTCAAGAAAAAAAAGAACAAGAGGCAGTACCAACTGCCGGGGACCTAATCAACACAGACATTAGTAAGATGTCGGAACTAGAGTTCAGAATGATGATTATAAAATTACTAGCTGGGCTTGAAAAAAGAATGGAAGATATTAGAGAAACACTTTCTGGAGAAATAAAAGAACTAAAATCTAACCAAGTCAAAATCAAAAAGGCTATTAATGAGGTACAATCAGAAATGGAGGCTCTAACTGCTAGGATAAATGAGGCAGAAGAGAGAATTAGTTATATAAAAGACCAAATGATGGAAAATAAAGAAGCTGAGAAAAAGAGAGATAAACAATTACTGGAACACGAGGGCAGAATTTGAGAGATAAGTGATAACATAAGATGAAACAATATTAGAATAATTGGGATCCCAGAGGAAGAAGAAAGAAAGGGACATAAGGTATGTTGGAGCAAATTATAGCAGAGAACTTCCTTAATTTGGGGAAGGAAACAGGCATCAAAATCCAGGAGGCACAGAGAACCCCTCTCAAAATCAATAAAAATAGGTCAACAACCTGACATCTAATAGTAAAACTTACAAGTCTCAGAGACAAAAAGAAAATCCTGCCAGCACCTCGGGACAAGAGTTCTGTAACCTACAATTGTAGAAACATTAGATTGGCAACAGTCCTATCCACAGAGACCTGGCAGGCCAGAAAGGACTGGCATGATATATTCAGAGCACTAAGTGAAAAAAATATGCAGCTAAGAATACTATATCCAGCTAGGCTGTCACTGAAAATAGAAAGAGAGATAAAAAGCTTCCAGGACAAACAAAAACTAAAGGAATTTGCAAACACAAAACCAGCCCTACAAGAAATATTGAAAGGGATCCTCTAAGCAAAGAGAGAGGCTACAAGTAACATAGACCAGAAAGAAACAGAGACAATATACAGTAACAGTCACCTTACAGGCAATATAATGGCACTAAATTCATATCTTTCAAAAGTTACCCTGAATGTGAATACACTAAATGCCCCAATCAAAAGACAGAAGGTATCAGATTGGATAAAAAAACAAGACCCAGGAAGAAATAGAAAACCTGTACAGACCTATAACCACTAAGGAAATTGAAGCAGTCATCAAAAATCTCCCAACAATCAAGAGCCCAGGGCCAGATGGCTTCCCAGGGGAACACTACCAAACATTTAAAGAATTAATACCTAGAGTGTATTATGCTAAGCCAAATAAGTCAGTCAGAGAAAGACAAATACCATTTGATTTCACTCATATGTGGAATTTAAGAAACAAAACAGATGAACACAGGGGAAGAAAAAAAAGGAGGTAAGGCATAAAAGACTCTTAAATATAGAGAACAAACTGAGAGTTGCTGGAGGGGAGGTAGGCAGGGGAGGGGCTAAGTGGGTGATGGGTATTAAGGAGGCACTTGTGATGAGTACTGGGTGTTATACGTAAGTGATGAATCACTAAATTCTACTCCCAAAATCAATATTACACTATATGTTAACTAACTAGAATTTAAATAAAAACTTTAAAAAAGTAACTTCAGTTCAAAATAATCATTATGCTATTGTCACATATTTTGGGGTAACCTGCCCTGGGCTTCCATAGCATCTTAAAAAATATTCTTTTAGGTAGACATTGCCTTATTAATGATAAGGAAAATCTGTGTCATAAGATGGCTGACTGAGCCAGCGAGAGAGTCCTAGTCCTTGCCCAGGGGGTCTTCCTCAATTTTCCTCCCCGCTCTGCTTCCTGCACGCCAATCCAGGTCCTTCTCCCTGCCCCACTTCACACATGTGCCAAAAATGTCAAGTATGCAGAAGTAGAAGTGTATAAATTGCACCCCTCATTTGTACTCAGGGCTCAGACCTTTGGGGACCACTCTCCTCTGAGCCCGCCATCATTAAATAAACCTCCTGTCCTCCAAGATCTCCAGGTGCCGCTTGGTTCTTCCATTGGGCCATCCAGTCCAGGTTCCATAACATTTGGTTCCCTGACCGGGAAACCCAACTGCCCTGGCCCATTGTTGTCACTGGTCTCGGGGCAACAGCGGGGCAGTGACAGAACAAGGGATCATAATGGAGAAGGCGTGCCCTGCCTAATTTTTGGCAGTCTCCCACCCTGTCACCTCGGGCTGGCCCCTCTCTGCTGTTTCCGCCAGACTCAAGGGGACTTGGCAGGTGATGGCCTGGTCCCAACATTGGATTCCAGTAAGGCCTGGGGCCCCAGGACCCAGACAGGCCCACCCCCATTGTGGTGGAATGGGAGCCTGGTCACTTCCCAGAGACCTCTTAGAGGTCTCACAGGTAGGGATTCCCAGGGGGGGGATGTAATAACTTCTGGAGTGTGAATGCGTGAGTGAATGTGCAGTCCGACCTGGCTTGCTCAAGTGGACTGATTCTGTGACTCCACGGGCGGGCACCCTTAAGGTCCCCAGAAGCCTACAGAATCTGAGTGGGCCTGTTTGCGATTCTGTGGTGAACGGTATACAGTCTATGGAGGCATCAGTATAGTTTCCGATCGTAAGTCACAACGCTGAGACCGCTATGGCTAAGCCTCACCTAAGCTCCTTTGGGACACGGCCAGATGGGCATCTGATTGGTCTCCTCATCTCAGGAGGAATCCCCGCCCCCCTTGTCTGTCTCTGCACCACCACACATGGGGACATCACTATGGGGTCAGGGCAGAGTAAAACTATGTTTCTAGAGACCATGATCAAAAATTTCAAGAAGGGGTTTTCAGGAGACTATGGAGTCATGGTAGACCTTATAGAATCCCTCTTCCAGACTCATCGGCGAACTTGGGAAGACTGCCAACAGTTACTCCGCACCCTGTTTAACACAGAGGAAGGGAGAAGAATAAGGAAAGGTACACGGCAGTACCTGGAAGAGCACACACCAGCAGGAGTCATCGACCCTGCTGCCTGGGCTAATATAGCCACACCCGAAGTACGCCCAGCATGAGACCTTACCACAACCGAGGGACAGGCCCACATCCACCAATAGCAGTAGGGCTTCCTCCAGGGAATCCAGGCAGGAACTAAGAAACCCATGAACATGACTAAGGTGTCCTTGGTCACTCAACAACCAGGGGAGTCCCCCAGGGACTACTAAGAAGAGAATATGTGAAGCCTACAGGATATACACTCCTTTGACCCTGAGGCACAGGAAAGCCAACAGATGGTAAACACCTCCTTCGTGCCTTGGTGAAGGCAAACAAGTCAACATCTATACGGACTCTCAGTATGCCTTTGCTACTGTACATATACATGGAGCCATCTACAAGGAAAGGCACTTCCTAATTGCAGCAGGAAAAGCTATCAAGAACAAAGAGGAGATACTGAGACTCCTCGAAGCCATCTGTCTTCCAAAGGAAGTAGCAATTCTGCACTGTAAGGGACACCAGAAAGGAGACGAACCCATAGCTTGGGGAAATCGTCTGGCAGATGAGGCAGCCAAGGCCTCAGCCAATGAGGACATGGTCAGAGCCCTTTCCCTCACCATGACCCTAACACCCCCAGAAGAAGTCTCTCCACCCAGTTACACTAAAAGGAAAAAGGAATGGGCCGTGGCCCATCCCATAAGGTGGAGACACCCTAACTGAAAAGGGATGGTGAATGATGCCAGACAGGCACATTTTTGTTCCAACAGCAACTGGAGGGCATCTAGTCAAAGAACAGCACCAACTCACTCATCTGGGTAAAACTGTGTTAGAGGCCCTTCTCAAGAAGCACTACTACATCAGTCAGCTGCCAGCACTATGCCGAGCAACGAGTGAACAATGCATAACATGTGCTCAATATAATGCTCGGTTTGCATCATGGCCCCCACCAGGTGTCCAGAGGATGGGAGCAACCCCCTTCAAAGATCTAGAGGTGGACTTCACAGATGTGCAGGTGATCAGGGGGTTCAGATATCTCCTAGTAATAGTATACACATACTCTGGGTGGGTCAAAACCTTCCCGACTAGGACAGAGCAAAGCTGGGAAGTAGCTAAAGTCCTCTTGCAGGAGATCATGCCCTGGTTTGGCCTGTCATTAACAATCCATAGTGACAATGGACTTGCATTTGTGGCAGACATTGTACAGGTCTTGACCAAATCTCTCAACATCACCCAGAGACTCCACACCGCTTACTGGTCCCAAAGTTCAGGGAAAGTAGAGTGAATGAATCGCACCCTCAAAGGAACGTTAGGGTTTTGTCAGGAGACTAACCTCCCATGGCCAGATCTGCTTACCCCTAGCTCTCCTGCATGCTTGCTGCATGCCCGGGACATCAGGTTTTTCCCCATTCGAATTAATATATGGACGGCCTCCCCAGTGCTTGGGAAGCCTTCTGGGAAACTTGCATCAGATTGGAGATAAAGGGATAAAGGAGCAGCTTCAGGCCCTGGGGGCCACGCTAAATAAATTACAAAAGTACACCATTGAGAGAGCCCCAGTCTCCTTAGGGTCTCAGGTACACTCTTTCCAGACAGGAGACTCAGTTTGGGTTAAGGATTGAAAGAAAGACCCCTCAAACTGCAGTGGAAGGGCCCCACACTGTTGTTCCAACTGCCCCTACTGCCTTCAAGGTCTCAGGTGTCACCCCGTGGGTCCACCACTCCAGAGTGAAGAAAGCTCATCATTCAGATGAGGAGCCCCACCAGTGGAGAGTCCAGCCAGACTTCACGAACCCACTTGGCTTCACCTTCCACAAGACCCCACCGACTGATGGACACCTGCTCACCGTGGTCCCTGGCTCTCATCGGCATGATTTCCCTCATCTTGGGAGTCAGACTCTACACTGTTGCCCCTCTTGATTGGAATTTCTCCCAGAGGCTTACTATTGTCATTGCTTATTAAGTGTCCTTAGGGTGTATTATTGCACTTGTCCATGGGTTTCATCTGCTGATGGGTTAGCCATGATGGCTCCCTTTACCTAAGGTCATAGATCCCACCTTTACTGGCCCTCTGCTGTCTACTCTTGAGCACATTTCACCATGGTTTTCCTGGCCCCAGTCAGGCCCGGTTTTCTGCTACCTGGTGTCTTATTCCTCTTATTCCTCCTCACTGCCTCTAGCTTGCCTGGCCAGGCAAGGGGGGCAAACTCTCCTATCACCATTACTGCCAAATGGACTTTCCAGCTTATCCCCCTCAATCCTGCCTCAGTGCCCCCACCGACTTCTTCCACCTGGGATGGGCACACACCAAAGGTTAACCTCCATTTTGATGGATGCCAGCTTCTTGATACCTCCTGGGAAACCCATAGATGGTTTTCCTACCATGGCCCTCACTCAGGTTACCGGCTGGTAGATACCTACATCTGTAGGGGCCCTATGCCTCAACAGCCAAACACCTGCGCTCAGTTCTGCTTGCAAGTCTGGGGATATGAGTCATGGGTGGCCACTTGGCTGGTAATGGAATGATGGTCCACCAGGTGGTGGCACCTCAAACAGCTCAGTGACATCCGGATTTCCTTGTCATGCAATGACACCCCATCCTCTTGCTCTAACAATCACTGTATACCACTTACCATCTCACTCTTAGAACCCAATGCCACCTCATGGGCTACAGGAATCATTCTCCTGTTGGGCCAATATCACCCTATGGGAACTGACCCCATGGCCAAATCTATGTTTAAGTCCACGTTCACTCCAAGCCTTACAGTCAACCTCCAGGGTAAGACAGAAAGATGGGTCACTAAGGGACACTGATGATGAGCTGATGGGTCCATCTGATGATAATGATGGGCCACTGATGATAATTCAAGCCAGTAAACACACCACAGAGACTTTGATGCACCAATCTCTTACTTTTTCAAAAGTAGTATACTTTTCTATTCTTAATAAAAAAAAATATTATTTATTATAAAAAACTTTCATTATATTTATTATGAAATCTTCCAGTGTCTATACTCATCTTTATTTTAAATTCTGTTCCTAGTTCCTTTCTCTTTATTCACTTTCTCTGCCATTCTACCCCTGCCCTTATCTTCATTTGTTATTGTAGCTATTCATTTGTTTTTCTGTCCTTCTTTCTTCACAGTATTTATTTAGCACATGCTGGGGTTTATTTAATATGTTAGTCAATTGTGTCATTGTATTTTATATAATACATAAATATATATCATACATAACAAATATGTTTCCAACTCTTCACTGCTATTCATTATTCAAACTACTTAATATTGATCAATTATGTACATTTATTAATGCTCTATTTTTAGTTACTATATAAATTTTTAATATATATGAATATACACATATCCATTATACATTTTTTATTTATTCACCCACATATATTTATATATACATAGGTATGCACACACACACACATAAACTTGGAATTTATTATCTAGTTAGGGTTTGGCAAACTATGACCCATGGGGTCAAAGCCGGGCCACTGCCTGTTTCTATAAATAAAGATTTATCAGACCATAGCCACATCCATTCTGTAATATATTGTCTATGGCTGCTTTGGTGTTATAATGATAGAGCTGAGTGGCTGTGACAAAGACTTTATGGTCCTCTAAACTCCAAATATTTACTGTTTTTCTCTTTTTCCATAAAAAGTTTGCCTATCCCTGCTCTAGTTATTTTTTTGAAAAACAGCATTTTCATATACAATATTTTTCATGTATTCATTAATTGAATACAAAATATTAAGGCTAAAATAGATTCCACTGGACATTAAAAAGTCAAATTGACAATACCACTTGCCTTCACACGTAAATCTTAGCCAATTACAGAGGAGCTAGATACAGGTGAAAACAGAACACAGGATATCTTCTAAGGTTCCCCCTGAGTTGGATCAGTTGTACCCAAACATTTTACTTTAATGTTAATGATAATATGTGGATTTCTATCGTAAATAATATACATTATATATAGGTATATATTCAATATGTGTTATATATTATGTGTATATATTATACATTTTTATATAATAAATACATATTATGATATATAAGTATTATAATATATAATATACATTACATGTATTCCATTTCTTCAAAAGCAATTTAAGCAAATTGTGTTTTTATTTCCATGTGGGCAACTTTGTCAGCCATGTCCACTAGGGTTTTTGAAATCTACCTAGCCACTTAGAAAGATATTACTTTAAGACTCACAAAGTCTTAGGAAAGGAAATTCAGAACTTCCTTCAGTCTATTTTCTTTACAAATGCAAAATAATTATTTTCTTCCTTGATACCACTCAAAAGTAAAATGTACTCTAAAATTTCACTGGAGTCTTCAGAGTATAAGGTATAGATTTTAATGCAATGAACTAAGGTATTGGAATGAAATTCCTTTAATTTAGAACAAAAATCTCTGGCAATTGCTTTTTATCAGAAAGTTTGTCTTCCAACTTTCACCAGTATTCGGGCAGAAATAATCTCAGTAATTTAGGCTTTCCCTAAAGCTTGATCCTTGGGTTTTCACACACAGAAATAGTTGTAGGGGAAATCTTATGACTTTACCAGGACTCTCTACTTGTCTCCCTCAAAGAGGAAGCAGAGGTAAGAAGGCAGTGTCTTGGTCAATATCCTTGGTTATTGCCAAAAAATTTTCCTTAAACATTAAAGATAAAAGAAT
The DNA here is from genome assembly GCF_037043125.1 of Eumetopias jubatus. Classification (NCBI taxonomy): domain Eukaryota; kingdom Metazoa; phylum Chordata; class Mammalia; order Carnivora; family Otariidae; genus Eumetopias; species Eumetopias jubatus. The sequence continues at coordinate 37,095,369 of NW_028274807.1, forward strand.
ATAAGGTATATTAAGCTACATATGCTAATGAGATAAAATTAAAACTCTAGCTAGACTTCTTTACTGTAATCATATATTTTTCAAACATAAAACATACTTGATATAACCACTTTAACCATTTCTAGGGTTCTCTTTTGAGTTTTAAAAATGTGCCCATGTACTGAAGTTCACAGTGCTCCACATGGTTTGAGAAATTTATACTAAAAGCATATAAATTAGCATATATTTTATTAGAGCTTCACTAATTTCACTCTCTTCTGAATTCTCTATGAGCTTCCCACTAGCTTCTTTTTCCCCTGAAATAATTAAAGTTTAGATACCTCAATTTCTAGGAGTTCTATTACTTCCATTTATGAAAGATGGCTTATCAATAGACACAGAATGAATCTTCTAATTACTATACCTCAAAACATCCTCAATGTAGTCTTTTATCATTAAAAAAAGGTGACACTACTGACAGTGATTACACATCTCCATTCTATCTCAAACTACTACATTGTAGACATCTTTGAAAGAATACATAGTACAACAATATTTGCACTTTCCTCAATCATCAGGCATTAGCAAATACTTTATACCTCATCAAATATTACATTGAGTAATGTGTATCTTTGAAATTGGACATCAGCCACCCAATTACACTAGAATTATGAAATATATAGAGAAGTAATGGGCTGCCAGTTGCTGGTCATGCACAGAAATGGGGATCTGAGAAATCATATATTGCCTCTGATCAACAAAAAAATATGCTAATCAACATTTTGTGTTTGATGTTAGACATAAAATAAATCTATTGAGGAAACTGGACATGTCTATGCAAATGTCTAGAAATGTCTATATCTGTGCAAATAGTATATGAAAGGAATAGCTTCAGACCGGGATACCGGTTCAAAATTATCCAAGGCAATACAAAAGAAAATCTGTCTAAAGGCAATTAAACATTATTGTTCTATTTGAATGACACAAAAACATTACTGATAACTAACACTATTATCAGTGAAAAGATTTTTTTGAAGAGATTTTTATAAATGCTACATAATCTTTGTGATTATATGCAAAGTCAAAGACAATAATGCAATTTGCATTCAAGGTAGTATAAATTCCTTCAAAAATTCAGTAGGTATTTTCAATCAGTTATGTATATTAAGATAATTTGAATAAACTTTAAAAATGAGAAATCCTATTATAAACATACCTGAACACTTACCTATATGTAGAAGATAGTTTCCATCTAAGAAATAATGAAGATAAAATTTTACATTTTGGAAAGTTACAGATCTTTCAGAGGACACTGATCCAACTATTTCCAAATTGATATAAGCAAATATAATAGGCTTTCTTATTCAGTCTTCAATACCTGAGGCTCATCTCTTCCATATGTGGGATATATAACATGGGGCATATTGTTAACCTGTCTAAGCTTGAGCACTCGCCTGAAAAATATGGGTAGTAACAATCTTCACATACTGGTAGATGTGAATATTATAGAATACATATAAAAAGCATTTACAGAGAGCTAAGCTACTATACATATCTGTGCTAATTATTTTTTTTTTTTCAGTTTCCTCTGGAGTTAACTTTTAAGCATGCTGAGATTGAAAACTTCTTTTTCTGTTGTTATAGATGATAATTTTGCTTTGCTTTGTTTTTGTGAGGATGGACAATTTATATATTCCTATGTTAAACTTATATTGATTTTGTTTAAATATTTGCTATCACTGAAAGTAAATATCTAATTGTTTTGAGAGAAAGGGAAAATAGTACTCAAAAGTGTTATAAATAACAATTAGTTGATGATTATGAATTATATTTTGGGGGTAAAATTGTCTCTGTCATACAGTAGTGTTTTCTCTCATTTCCTTCAGTTCATTCTACATTCAGAGCTATTGTTATGTGGAAATGTTCTGAAAATATTAGCTCTAAACTGGAAAATAATTTTCCTATCAAGCAATCTATTCTATGGTATACAGATAGTATATGAATGAAAAATTTTACTATAAAAACACCTATGATCAAATATAAATACATAAAATATAGTTGCTTTCATAAGTATTTCAAAACATAAATATAATGCATGCATCTGTATTTAATTTTACAGAATATAAATATTCAGACTTTTTTTTCAAATAAGACATACAAATAATCAACAGGTACATAAAAAGATGCTCAGTATCATTAATCATCAGGAAAATGCAAATCAAAAGCACAATGATATACACACCTGTTAGAATGGCTATTGTCAAAAAGACAAGAGACTACAAGTGTTGGTAAGGATGTGAAGAAAAAGGAACCTTAGGACTCTTGGTAGGAATGTAAATTGGTGCAGCCAGTATGAAAAACAGTATGGAGGTTCTTCAAAATCTAAAAATAGAATTACCACATAATACAGCAATCCTACTTCCAGGTGTATATCCAAAGAAGATGAAATACTATCTCCCAAGTTCAATGCAGCATTACTCATAATAATCAAGACATGGAAAAAATGTGTCTATAAACAGATGAGTGGATAAGGAAAATGTAATATATACATATACTGGAATTTTATCCAGCTGTAAAAGAAGAGGGAAGTCCTGCATTTGCGACAACATGCATGGAACTTGAGGGCATTATGCTAAGCCAAATAAGCTAGACAGAGGCAAACAGTCACTTATTTGTGGACTCTAATAAACCAAACTCATAGAAACAGAGAGTAGAGTGGTGGTTGTCAGGGGCTGGGGGCGGGAGAAATGGGGAGATCTTGGTCAAAAGGTAAAAACTTCCAGTTATAAGATGAATCAGTTCTGAAAATCTATGTACAGCATGATGACTATAATTAACAATACAGTATCATACATTTTGAAGGTGCTAAGTAGCTAGATCTTAAATGTTCTCACCACACACACACATACAAGTAGTGATTATGTGAAGTGATAGAAGTGTTAACTAATGGTATGGCAATCATTTAGCAACATATAAGTATACCAAATCAACACATTGTATACCTTAAATTTATATAATGGTGCATGTAAATTATATCTCAGTGAAGCTGAAAAAAAATTTAAGTATTAAAAAAAATATTAAGGTAACTGGTAACCTTAATGAAATGTCTTTGTAATAGTACCGAAAGAGAAGGTTTTTATTTAAAATAATATTCTATTAATATTTTTCATGTGTTGTGTAAATATAACATTGATGGGCCCAAAGAAGAGAATAATTTAACAAAATTTAACCCTTTCTATATCTCCTTTGGCTTCTGAAATAATTCCAACTGATAAAAAACTAGTGTCTTTTCTGGGTATCAATTTGCACAGGGTTGCATCAGGTTGAATATTTTGGAAACTGTCAAAACAATTCAGGTTCCCTGTTCTTAGGTTTTTAAATTTTAATTATGGGGGACTGATTATTTACACATCACAAGTTAAATAATGGTGAAAGTGGAAAATAAAATATACTTGTTGTATTATCAAATAACTACAACCTTTCAGATGTCTGCATGACAAGAGGTTAGGCTATGTAAAAAGGATGATTTCAAAACATTAAGAGGGGAGAGCAAGAATGAGTAAAGCACATGGGTGAATATACTTACGGAATCTTCAAGAGGCAATGCGTAGATAATATTGGGAGGAGTGAAATAGAGTTAATGTAGGAAATAATGCATATCTATTGTTTGGTGGTCAGCATCCTTACCTGATAAAAGTAACTTTAATTTTCTTTGGGAAAACTGCTCAGTCATGAAATTTACATAGAATTCATTCCATTCATGGTTAAGGTACTCAGTCATAATTGGATTAAGTCATTAAGATAGTGTGTGTTCGGCCATGGTGGTGATTAATTTGTGAGTATATGACATAAATTGATTTGATAAGGTGAATGGGAGTTTTTTTTTCTGGTACTGCTTGGACACAATTCTGTTTTTCCCTGAAAAATACCAATGACAATGTAGGTAATGCTCATAACTGCCAATAATAATTTTGTTGTTGGTATAGCCATTTTTTTAAGCAAAAAATTAATCAGCTAGAAGATAATGTTAACCCAGCAGGAATGGCACAAGAGATAAGTTTGGGTGGTAATGATTGAGTACTACATCAAACTATAACTGAACTAGCTATTTCTCTATAATTTACAGTTATATGTGCCAATAAACTTCCCTTTCCAATTTAAGCTACTTAGAGCTGAATCACTTTCACCAAATATTAACTTAATATTTAAGACTAGAATTATTTTTCACAAAATAGGTTTGAAGCCAGACTCTTCTAAAATTGGAATGTCTGGATGCCTGGAAAAGTTATTCTAAAACAAATATTTTAAAAAAAAAATTGAAGAATTATGAACAAGTGCTTATAAAGCTACAGTGGTATGTCATTATTCCTCTAATAGCATTTTGCCAATGAATTAAAAAGGAAACAGACTAGGGGTGCTGGGTGGCTCAGTCATTAAGCGTCTGCCTTCGGCTCGGGTCATGGTCCTAGGATCCTGGGTTCGAGCCCCACAAACTGGGCTCCCTGCTCAGTGGGAAGCCTGCTTCTCCCTCTCCCACTTCCCCTGCTTGTGTTCCCTCTCTTGCTGTCTCTCTCTCGGTCAAATAAATAAATAAAATCTTAAAAAAAAAAAAGGAAACAGACTAGGGACAAAAAGAAAATTACCCAGGTATAAAAATTATGAGAGACTGAGATAAATGATGTTTGGAAAGGAAGAAATTAATATAAGATGTATAGTGAGGCTATATAAAAGATACTATAAATTAAATTAAAATATTTGGATTGTTAGATTATTAGGATGTTGTTTGTCCTGAGGGACTTGGCAGTCACAATCACATTCTTATGTTTACAGGGGGCTGGAGGGGCAGAGGAGGATTGTGAATTTGAGAATCACACTCAAGTGACCAGCTGCAGGGAGGTTTCCCCCTCCAGCTCCTCCCCAGACTGCCCTGGTGGAGACCAAGCAGGGCCACCCACTGTCCTGTCTCAGTCTGCCCGTGGCTGTGGATAGTGTCTGGTGCTAACAGAATACAGTCCTACTTTGGGCATTTCCTGTCCTCTTCCCAGGGCCAACAGAGAGCCTGAGTAGCGTCTCTAAAGCTCTGGTCAGACCCGGCCTCATCTCAGACCTCTGCTCAGGACTGGGGACATGGCCAGCATACTCCTTCCCTCAACTCATAGTACATTTTCTTGAAAAATTGGTACCTTGTTCCTTTAAAAATGTCCTATATTCTTTGATTTTTAGCCAATTTAGACATTTATCATGCTTATCTTTTTTTTTAAAGGTTTTATTTGTTTATTTGACACAGAAAGAGAGAGAGAGCGCACAAGCAGGGGGAGCACCAGGCAGAGGGAGAAGCAAGCTTCTCGCTGAGCAGGGAGCCTGACGTGAGGCTCCATCCGAGGACCCTGGGATCATGACCCGAGCTGATGGCAGCTGCTTTACTAACTGAGCCACCCAGGCGCCCCCATGCTTATCTTTTAATCACATTCTTTCCAGGTTTATTAAGATATAATTGACATATAACATTGTGTGAGTTTGGGGTGCCTGGGTGGCTCAGTCGGTTAAGCGTCTGCCTTCATCTCAGGTCATGGTCCTGGGGTCCTGGGATCGAGTCCCCCATCAGGCTTCCTGCTCCTTGGGAGCCTGCTTCTCCCTCTGCCTCTCTCTCTCTCTCTGTGTGTGTGTCTCTCATGAATAAATAAATAAAAAATCTTAAAAAAAAACATTGTGTAAGTTTAAAGTAAACAATATTGATTTGATACATATATATTGCAAAATAATTACCACACCAGTATTAGTTAACATCTGTATCCCCTCACATAACTATCATTTCTTTATTGTGGTGAGAATACTTAAGATCTACTCAGTTAGCAGCTTTCAAGTATATAATATAGTATTATTAGCTATAATCACCATGCTATGTATTAGATCCTTAGAACTATTTATCTTGTAACTGGTAGTTTGTACTCTTTGACCAACGTCTCCCCATTTCCCCCATCCCTTGGTTTCTGGTAATCCTCTCTCTATTCTCTGTTTCTATGGGTTTGGTTCTTCAGATTCTGCATATTAATGATATCACACAGTATTTGTCTTTCTCTGTCTGACTTTTTTCACTTAGTATAATGCCTTCAAGTTTTATCCAAGTTATAGCAAATGGTAGGATTTCCTTCTTTACTGTGGTTGAATAATATTCCATTGTGTAATCCCAAAACCATGTATAACACATGCCCTTGCCAGACAGTCTATCAATTACATGAATTTGCTCTTTCAATATTTGCTAATGCTGAAGAGTGTCATTATTGCATTTTTAATAATTAATCTTTATTTTTCTAGCTAGGTATGTTACTGGAAATTATACAGAGAAGAAAATAGGCATTACCAAAGGCCTGTCTGATACCTTCTCAAATATGCATATATTTGCATAAGCTTCATGACAAAAGATGGGAAGTTAAGAGCAAACACAGATATTGCGTTGCAATGAGTAGGTAATTTTGAAAAACCTTCATAATGACAGAATTCAAGGGCTTCTTTATACCACATAACATCAAAATAAGCTTCATTTACCTTTTTTCCTTCCCTTCTTTTGTTTTTGCTTTTGGTTGTTTTTGGTGGTTATGGTTTTTGCCTTTCCATTTCCATTAGATAATGAAAAGACAAAGGGCAACCCTCTAGCAGTGTCGTGTTTGACGACGTCAGAAATGAAGTTAGAAGGGAAAAAATTTAAAAAACAGAGATGAGACAAGAAGAGTATACAAAAATGCCTAGGAACAGGGAAAACTAATACTTTCTTTACACTATGAAGTTAAAATGAAAAATTGAAGTCACAAATAATTGGAATAGTATGGTTGCAAAAGTTTATGAAATATATTTCATTACATTAATGTGTATCATATAACACACAATTATAATGTGTGTTTACAATGAGGTAGATCTTCTCTAAGGAAAGAAAGGTAAAAGTGAGGTTAGGCATATATAATTTTTAGTATGTCTCCCTTTAAGGGATAAAATAATCTCTAAATAATAATACATTATTAAATGTTTATATATTATTAATAAAATAATATATTTACTGTTATTGATATTTATAAATAAATTTAAAATGATTAATGCTAAATAAAAATGACAACACTATAAAATGACTCAACCTTATATGAAACCAATTATCAAAAAGATCTGCACACGAGACACTGGGTGACTCAGGCGGTTAAGCATCTGCCTTCGGTTCAGGTCATGATTCCAGGGTCCTGGGATCAAGTCCCGCATTGGGCTCCTTGCTCAGCAGGGAGCCTGCTTATCCTTCTGCTGCTACTGCCCCTGCTTGTGTTCTCTCTTCTCTGACAAATAAATAAAATTTTTAAAAAAATAAAAGATCTGCACATGAACATATATAATGGATAATAAGAAAACAGAGTAGTGATGAAAGCTGAGAAACAGTTAAGGTACTTGATCAAAGGAATTAAGTAGTAAAAAAAGAATTAAGTAATATTGTGGATTTAAATGTCACAGCCCTATGTGGCAGAAGGCCCTGGTTTGAGTGTTTGGAGGCTTAGACCCTTGGACTTCTGCCACTTACTGGCATAGGACTCTGGAAGAATAACATAAGACTAGATAACAGTTTTCTCATCTCCAATATGAAGGGATTAAATGATATGACTATTTGGATCAGTTTAACAGTGATGATCTATCTATCATCTATCATCTCTCTATCTATCTATTATCTATCTATCTATCTATCTATCTATCTATCTATCATCTATCTATCAATCTATCTATCTATATCTATCTATCATCTATTATCTATCTATCCATTCATCCACCTACCTACATATTTATCTAAATATTCATACACCTGTAATTCTTTCTCAAACATGCCTGTATACCCAGAGTCTGAGTGTCAAAAGTTGGCTTCTCCAGAAAGCCAAGGCTGACATTCATTTTAGTGTTCATAAGATCAATATTCATGGGAAGAAGGGACTATGCCAAGACTGAGCAAAGAGTAAGACTTGTGGTACAGGTGCAAGCCCTCCGTGAACCCTACAGGGAATGCCAAAACTGAGGTGGCTCTTCAAAGTGTTCCTGACTTGGAGTGAGGGACCTGAGACTGCATACCCTGTGTTTAGAAGTCAATGAAAACAGACTGCCTAGCAAAAGACATGTCTGTAGGAAAAATAATCTCCAGTTTTGGCAATTCCTAGGAGGACTGATAGCTAATGATTACCAGACAAGAATCTTCTCAAAAGTTTGGATAAGTTCTTCAGTCCTGAAGAAGGTATATGCATGGTGCAGCCAAGTGTCATGATATAGATAATGTTGAGAGATGTGTCAGCTTTTCAAAGAGATCCACCCGTCTCCTTGAATATGCAGGGTGTGAGCAGCAATAATCAGAGTGTCCAAAGTCCTTTTAACAAAATAACCAACTTTATCAGTGGAATATGATGTGACAAGTTAATTTCCTTGTTAAATGTTGTTATGGTATAAATTCCTCAGAATTTATAGGGTTTATGATTCAGAAATCTCCAGTATCCTTCCAGAGAGATTCCTCTATTCCTTTGAAGAAGTAGTTTTCACAGACCCAATATATCTTTTTATTGAAAAAAATAATTTTAATGCCTTCTTTATTACTCTGAAATGAAATTTATAGATAATATAACCTATCTGTAAATATAATTTCAAAAGATCAATGCAATACTATAACTATAATATAAAAGAGAAATAAGAGGAAAATCATTTATAATAAAATAACATGCATTTCAATATGTAAATATTCAGGAATGACAAAATTAGAAGACATGGTAAAATAGTCAGATACATGCACTATAAATTGCTACAAATATCCTTTATTAGAAAATAAAATACCACCAGAGGACTTGCTATCCATGGTCTAGTACTCAAAATTGAGACTAACTAAATTCTCAAACAAAACAAATTAAATCTTCTTTCCACTCTACTAGCATTTGCATTTCCTGGAAATTTATTGTATCTTACAACTGTGAAGAAATTGTATTCATATGTAAAGAAAGTTAAATTCCAGGTGAAGTTCATTATAAATATGCTGTTTATCTTTGTGACTGACTGGTAGGACATTAAAAGCACATATGAAACAAGAAGTAATTATCCTTATGTGAGAACAGTTGCAAGCTGCATTCCTTGACAACTCATTAAATACCAGTATCCCTCAATCATTGAGATAATCAAAAACGCTCCCTACACTTGCTTAATGCCTCCAAGGACAAATACTTTTTAGTCAAGCATTACACCAAAGTGCATTACACCAAAGTGTCTGTTCAGCCATATAGAGCATGGAGGAATTGCTAAGCGCTAATTATGTTTCTGGTGTTTATATATGAAATTTCAGCCAAGTCTCTGTATCATATCTTTCAAAGAGCTGGGTACAATAATTAAGAACTACTTTATTTGTTGAGGAGTTTACAAGGCATCCCCTTTTTCTTTTTTTTAAAAAGATTTTATTTATTTATTCGAGAGAGAGAGTGAGAGAGAGAGCACAAGATGGGGGAGGGTCAGAGAGAGAAGCAGACTCCCCACCTGAGCAGGGAGTCCGATGTGGGACTCAATCCTGGATCATGACCTGAGCCTAAGGCAGTCACCCAACTGACTGAGCCACCCAGGTGCCCAAAGCATCCCCTTTTTCTATTTTTTTTTTTCTCATTAGACACAAAGAAAAGGCAAATTGCTTGAGACTCTTGTGAGGACATGGGTGCTATTCAAACAGACTGGGGACCTACTTTTCTGCTTAGGATATTTACAGTCATTAAAGATTAAACCATTCTGAGTGCCATTGTCAATCATTTAATTAAAAATACCACCAAAATCCATGGTCCTACAAAAATTCAAGGAAATAATCTGTGGAAAATCCAGCAATTAGTTTAGTTTATGAGAAGCATATAGTTACTGATACTGGAATATTAAGCTACAAGATAAAGGAAATAACAAATGATAAATATAGATAGAGAAGTACTTAAATAGAGATATTAGATATACATATAAATAATCTCTGTATTGGCAAAATCCATTGATAGATGGGAAAATGTGGAGGGAGGGAGAAAGAGTATTGGATTCTACTATTGCTGTGTGACAATATCTAATTGTCCAACATCCTGACTCTGGCGAAGCACTGGGATATCTCCCCATAGGTGAGGAGACCATACAATTTATCATCTAACATACGATATTTTGGAAAGATGCTATTAGTAATTATACTAGAAAAACAGACGTAACCCAAGAGGGGACCATGTAAATTAGGACCAATGGACACCTTAATCAAAAGTGCTATCATCCAGTTCCATTGGTGAACATTGTTAAAATAATGTTGACATATTTGACTTTCTTCTGTTGTTTTCTTTTTAGCTATTTAATTCATAATTTATTTCCCTTATATTTGCTTCTTTTAGTTTGTTTTTATTAATGTCATTCCTATATTTCTGTCATATTCTTTGATCAAAAATTTGGTAACGAAAAATTAGAATCCTCAGTGTTTTCCTGGTACTAAATGTAGACATATTTAATTGTTCACCATTCTATACACAATATATAAGCCATTACCTTCAATTTTTTTCAGGAATTATATTTAATTTTTTTAGATTCAACCATTAGATAAAATTTTATTTCAGTTTGTCCATTGCTTTTCAAATAACACACTGTTAATAATAGAGCTGCCTTTATAAAGAGTAAAATCATAAATTACATAATTAATTACATAATTAATTACATAATTAAAACACTATAAGTTTGGAATCAATACTGACTTAAGTTAATATTGCAGCCCCTCTGCTTTATTGCTAGCTGCACAACTTCAGTCAAATTGTTTATTCTCGGGCGCCTGGGTGGCTCAGTTGGTTAAGCAACTGCCTTCGGCTCAGGTCATGATCCTGGAGTCCCGGGATCGAGTCCCACATCGGGCTCCCTGCTTAGCAGGGAGTCTGCTTCTCCCTCTGACCCTCTTCCCTCTCGTGCTCTCTATCTCCCATTCTCTCTCTCTCAAATAAATAAATAAATAAATCTTTAAAAAGTTGTTTATTCTCAACTAATTTGATTTCCTTTATCTGGAAAATGGAAATCATAACATCTACCTTGTAAGGCTGTTTGATAGGGTATTAAGATATTTGTATACATATTATTCCTTTAAACATACAATACCTTCATTTTTTATATTTTAAACAACTAAAGTAAAGGATATTTGTAAAATAATCATCTTATCCTTTTTTTAATCTCATAGGACTTAAATTTTTATTCTTATCTTTTTTTTACCTCCTGTGTGAATATCTTTTTTAAAAAAAATTCCAGTTAGTTAACATACAGTGTAATATTAGTTTCAAGTGTACAATATAGTGACTTAACACTTCCATACAAAGGAGTGCACTGCTTGTCTTACAGTTTTGATGAACATTTTTCACAATATACATACATGGTGAAACATTATATCTTCTTCCATGAATTCAGCTACCATTTCTATGCCAATACCTCCAAAATGTTTATCTTCAGCAAGTAATAGTTTCCTACGACTGATTCTAGGGCCCTATATACAAATCCATACTGAGTAGTTCTTCTGGAAATTGTACAGCCATCTCAAATTCAACATGTCCAAGGCTTAACTCATTATCACCCTCTCAACGCTACATTTAGCCTGCCTTCTAAATCTCAGTAAATGGCAACATTTCTTCTATTTTTTTTACCAAAATAAGAAACCTAGAGGAAATTCTTCATTTTCCTCTCACTTTTATTATTCTACAATAACGTTTGTAATTGAAGTGAGCTAGTTGATATTTATATAATAAATAAATACTCCCTTCTTTCTATCCCCCTTAAAACACCTTGCATCATTTTTGCACATGATGATTTTTTTCCCCTATGTTTCAGGCTCATATGTGACCACACTGTTTTCAATCATACTCTCTTAATTCTTTTGTCTTCAATGTAGTTACAATGATCTTCCAAATACTAGTATATTTATCCCCTGATTTCTTAACTCCATACCTTCAGCAAAATATTCAGACATTTTTCCAGGGCATACAGAGCCTTTATTTCATTTGGTCTCCACCATTATCATTTGCTACTCCCCACCCCTACATTTTGCTGTCTACTCAGAGTAAGTTCTATTGTGGAATTTCTGTGTTTTACTTCCATTAGGAAATGTTTAGTCTCCTAATTATTCGGATCCACATCTCTCTCTTTCTTTTTTAAAGATTTTATTTATTTATTTGAGAGAGAGAGAGAGAAGTGAGAAAGACAGTATGATGGGGGGAGGGGGGAGGAGCAGAAGGAGTGGGAGAAACAGACTCCCTGGTCAGCAGGGGCTCAATCCCAGTATCTGAGATCATGACCTGAGCCAAGCCAAAGGCAGCTGTTTAACCAACTGAGCCACCCAAGTCTCCCACATCTCCTTTATTTTATTTCCTCCAAACTCAACTGCTGACTCACCTCCTCAGTAGGTTGCCAGAAAAAATACAGGATGCCTAGTAAAATTTGTATAATATTTTCAGATAAACAAGAAGTAATATTTTAGTACAAGTATGTCCCATATACTATTTGTGACATGCTTATACTAAAATGTTATTCATTCTGTATTTTTATTTGTTAAATCTGGCAAGCCTTCTCCAAAAGGAAGTCTTTCCCAAGAGCTCCTCTAGATTAGTTTCCATGTTTATGCAATTAAAGTATATCTATCAACAAATGGTGTTGGGAAAACTGGGCAGTTACATGCAAAAGAATGAAAATGGACCACTTTCTTTCACCATACACAAAAACTCAAACTGGATTAAAGACCTATATGTGAGTTCTTTAAAAATCCTTGAAGGGAGGACAGGCAGTAATTTCTCTCATATTGGCCAGAACAGTGTTTTCCTAGATCTGTTTCCTGAGACAAAGGGAACAAAAGCAAAAATAAAATGTTGGGACTACATCAAAATAAATAGTTTCTACACAGTGAAGGAAACAATCAACAAACTAAAAGACAAGCTACTAAAGAGGAGAAGATATCTGCAAATGACATCCAGTAAAGGATTAGTATCCAAAATACCTAAAGAACTGGTACAACTCAATACCCAGAAAACAAATAATCCAATTAAAAATGGGCAGAAGACATGAACAGGTATTTCTCCAAAGAAGACATAGAGATGGCCAACAAACACATGAAAAGATGTTCAACATCACTCATCATCAGGGAAATGCAAGTCAAAACTACAATGTGTTATCACCTCATACCTGTCAGAATGGCTAAAATCAAACTCAAGAAATAACAAGTGTTGGTGAGAATGTGGAGAAAAAGGAACCCTCATGCACTGCTGGTAGGAAAGCAAACTGGTGTAGCCATTGTAGAAAACAGTATGGAGGATTCTCAAAAAGTTAAAAATGAAACTACCCTATGGTCTAGTAATTGCACTAATGGGTATTCATCCCCCAAATGCAACAACACTAATTCAAAGGGACACAGGCATCCCTATGTTTATTGCAGCATTATTGACAATAGCTGAACTATGGAAGCAACCCAAGTGTCCATCAATAGAAGAATGGATAAATAAATAAATATATATATATATACACACACACACATACACACACACACACATACAATGCAATATTATTCAGTCATAAAAAAGAATGAAAGCTTGCCATTTGCAACAACATGGATGGAGCCAAAGTATATAATGCTAAGTGAATTAAGTCAGTGAGAGAAATACAAATACCATATGATTTCACTCATGTGGAATTTAAGAAACAAAACAAATGAACAAAGAAAAAGAGAGAGAGAGAGAGAGAGAGAGAGAGAGAGACCAAGAAACAGACTCCTAACAACAGAGAACAAACAGAGGGTTACCAGAGGGGAAATGGGTAAGGGGATGTGTGGGAAAAAACAAACAAATGAACAAATACATCTAATCCTGAAACTAATGTGACATTCTGTGTCAACTATATTCAAATAAAAAAAAGTAAAATAAAAAAACACAAAAAAGCTTATGTATCCCATCACATATCTGATTGTATTGAATGTATTTAAAAGCATCTACTTGGCAATAAACTACTTAGAGGAAGCACCTTAAATTGTGAAGTTCTTGTGGGCCTGTTTTGAAATTTCCTAAATGAAGAAGAAAGTTTTATCTGGCAAAGTTAGATTGAGTTATAAATACAACTTTACTGTTCTACATGGACAATTATTTTCTTATGATTAATATTTTTATCTATTTAATTGTATGGTCTTTATTATTTTCCTTATAAGTACACTAAAACTATATAACTTAAGTATTGAGAATAATTTCTTTTTTAGAAGTTTCTTCAAGGTTGGGGCTCCTGGGTAGTGCAGTTGGTTAGGGATCGGATCTTGGTTTCAGCTTGGGTTGTGATCTCAGGGTCATGAGATCAAGCCCTATGGCAGGTTCTGTGCTCAGCGCAGAGTCTGCTTTAGATTCTCTTTCCATCTTCCTCTCCATCTCCTGCTCATTCTCTTTCCCTCTCTCTTTCTAAAATAAATAAGTACATCTTAAAAAAAAAAGAAGTTTCTGAAAGGTTTGTAAAGAGAGGTGCCTGGGTGGCTCAGTTGTTAAGTGTCCGCCTTTGGCTCAAGTCATGATCCCAGGGTCCTGCGACTGAGCCCCGCATCAGGCTCCCTGCTCAGTGGGAAGCCTGCTTCTCCCTCTCCCCCTTCCCCTGCTTGTGTTCCTGCTTTTGCTGTCTCTCTCTGTCAGATAAATAAAATCTTTAAAAAAAAAAAAAGGTTTGTAAAGAGATTATATTTTTTCTAGAGCTTATTTTAATGTCTCTGGGACACAAATAGAAATATCAAAAATATAATCAATTTAAGAGCAAATGGGTATTCTTTAATGCTACCAATAATACTTTGTTGGTATGAATAAAATATTATGGATAAATATGGTTAAACAAAGGAGGTGATTTTATGAATACATGTAGACATCATAAAATGTGGTTTCAGAAAATACTGGTGGCAGCTCTAAGTTAGCACGGTTGGTTATTTTGCTACTAAATATTGTTTGCCTTGGTTGACTGGGGATGGTGGTAGCCTTAGAGTAATTACTTAAGTTCATAGTATAAAACTACCGAAAACTGACAGCATTGGATCCTAGTATAAAGTCTTATACCAGTCGAAGACTGGTGTGCTCAGACCTTTGTGATAGTATATCACTGATGAATGTGCATGCAGTTTTCTTCTGTTTTTCCTTTTTAACAAGTTAAGATTTATCAAAACTCGTATTTTTATACCGCAAATACAATATATATGACACTGTGTGTTATGTATATGTATTTCTAGAAAGCACATTAAAGTTAATGATTTTTTTTAAATTTATTTATTTATTTTAGAGAGAGAGATTGAGAATGGGCAGGAAGGGCAGAGGGAGAGGGGGAGAAAAACTCAAGCAAATTCCAAGCTGAGCCCAGAGCCCACTGTGGGGCTCCATGACCTCGAGACCATGACCTGAACCAAAACCAAGAGTTGGATCCCCAACTGACTGTGCCACCCAGGTACCCCAAAGCTAATGATTTTAAATAAACTTTTATTTATGATTCTTAGCATATTTTTTACCAGCTGAGAAATAAATACAGATATCTCTAGTTAACTAACTTTCTGTACAATAAATTAGTTTTATATACTTAAAAAGGGTAATTCAATAAGAATTAACCCTAAAATATTTTGATGGTATTTTATGTTCTTCTCGAATTAGGAGTTTCATTGAATTCTGTAACACTTGAATATATTTCCCCAGCTTTCTCCAGGATTTTCTTAGCAAAACATTTCAAACTTGGTATAGTGGAATTTTAGCTAAAATAAAAAGGTCAACTATGTTTTTAAGTGTACTGCCTGACAACTTCAAGATGTTGCACATTTCCATCAGCCCCCAAATTTTCCTCATATCCCTTGCCAATTAATTTCTGCTTCTTGACAACAACTGTTATCCTGATTTCTCTAACTATACTTTAGCTCTGCTTGTTCTAAAACTATAAATGACTGGAATACTACAATATTTACAATTTTGAATCTGCGTTTTGCTCATAGTAGTGCTGTATCAATTCCTTCTTGTTGTTTTATATGTTAGTAATTTGTTCATTTTATTGATGTACATATTCTATTGAATGAATATTCTACAATGTGTTTATCCATTCTCCTGATAATGGGAATTTGGTGCTATATGGATACAGCTGCTATGAACATTTGTGCAGACTTACTTTTTGTGGACATATGTTTTCATTTCTATTGGATGAATACCTAGGAATTGTGTCATAGAGAAGATGCTATGTTACAGTTTTCCAATGTTATTTAACCATCAATTATTCCTAATAGCAACATATAAGAGTTTTGCATTGTCAGCCTTTTTAAGCACTTGGCATTGTAAAGAGTATACATAATTGCATCTCCTGTGCCTTTAAATTTCATAGCTCTAATGAATATAATGTTGAAAAAAATCCATGTGCTTATTTGCCTTTCCTTTGTAAAGTGTATATTCAAATAATTTATATATATTTTTTATTTTTAATATTTTGTTATTGAGCCTTAGGATTTCTTTATATATTCTGTATAAGAAGATTCATTTGTCAGGACTTATGTGTTTCCTTAGAATAGCTTTTCCAAGTGTGGTTTCATTAATCATTTTTTAACAGTGTTTCTTTTTTAAATTTTTTTATTAATATATAATGTATTATTTATTGCAGGGGTACAGGTCTGTGATTCATCAGTCTTTCAGAATTCACAGCACTCACCATAGTACATACCCTCCCCAATGTCCACCACCCAGCCACCCCATCCCTCCCATCCCCCTCCACTCCAGCAACCCTCAGTTTGTTTCCTGAGACTAAGAGTTTTTTATGGTTTGTCTCCCTCTCTGGTTTCATCTTGTTTCATTTTTCCTTCACTTCCCCTATGATTCTCTGTCTTGTTTCTCAAATTCCTCATATCAGTGAGATCATATGATATTATATTTCTCTGATGGACTTATTTCACTTAGTATAATACCCTCTAGTTCCATCCATGTCATTGCAAATAGCAAGATTTCATTTTTTTGATGGCTGCATAATATTCCTGTGTCTCTGTGTGTGTGTGTGTCCGTGTGTGTGTGTGTCCGTGTGTGTGTATCACATCTTCTTTATCCATTCATCTGTTGATTGACATCTAGGCTTTTTCCATAGTTTGGTTATTGTGGACATTGCTGCTATAAACATTGGGGTGCATGTGCCCCTTCAGATCACTACATTTGTATCTTTGGGGTATATAAATTGCTGGGTCATAGGGTAGCTCTATTTTCAACTTTTTGAGGAACTTCCATATTCTTTTCCAGAGTGGCTGCACCAGCTTGCATTCCCACCAACAGTGTAAGAAGGTTCCCCTTTCTCCACATCCTTGCCAACATCTGTCGTTTCCTGACTTGTTAATTTTAGCCATTCTGACTGGTGTGAGGTAGTATCTCAGTGAAGTTTTGATTTGGATTTCCCTGATGCTGAATGATGTTGAGCACTTTTTCATGTCTGTTGGTCATTTGGATGTCTTCTTTGTAGAAATGTCTATTCATACTTTCTGCACATTTCTTGATTGGATTATTTGTTCTTTGGTGTTGATTTTGATAAGTTCTTTATAGATTTTGGATACTAGCCCTTTATCTGATATGTCTTTTGCAAATATTCTCTCCCATTCTGTCGGTTGTCTCTTGGTTTTGTTGACTGTTTCCTTTACTGTGCAAAAGCTTTTTATCTTGATGAAGTCTCAATAGTTCATTTTTGCCGTTGCTTCCCTTGCCTTTGGCGATGTTCCTCAGAAGAAGTTGCTGTGGCTGAGGTTGAAGAGGTTGCTGCCTGTGTTCTCCTCTAGGATTTTGATGGACTCCTGTCTCCCATTTAGGCTTTTCATCCATTTTGAGTCTATTTTTGTCTGTGGTGTAAGAAAATGGTCCAGTTTCATTCTTCTGCATGTGGCTGTCCAATTTTCCCAACACCATTTGT
Organism: Eumetopias jubatus; assembly: GCF_037043125.1. Taxonomy (NCBI): domain Eukaryota; kingdom Metazoa; phylum Chordata; class Mammalia; order Carnivora; family Otariidae; genus Eumetopias; species Eumetopias jubatus. The sequence goes on from NW_028274807.1 coordinate 37,113,285, forward strand.
TGAAGAGACTGTCCTTTTTCCATTAGATATTCTTTCCTGCTTTGTCAAAGATTAGTTGACCATAGAGTTGAAGGTCCATTTCTGGGCTCTCTATTCTGTTCCATTGATCTGTGTGTCTGTTTATGTGCCAGTACCATACTGTCTTGATGATGACAGCTTTGTAGTAGAGCTTGAAGTCCAGAATTGAGATGACACCAGCTCTGCTTTTCTTTTTCAGCATTCCTTTGGATATTTGGGGTCTTTTCTAGTTCCATACAAATTTTAGGATTGTTTGTTCCATTTCTTTGAAAAATGTTGACGGTATTTTGATAGGGATTGCATTAAATGTGTAGATTGTTCAGGTAGCATAGACATTTTCACAGTATTTGTTCTTCCAATCTATGATCATGGAACGTTTTCCCATTTCATTGTGTCTTCCTCAATTTCTTTCATGAGTATCTATATTTTTCTGAGTACAGATTCATTGCCACTTTGCTTAGATTTATTCCTAGGTATCTTATGGTTTTGGGTGCAATTGTAAATGGGATTGACTCCTTAATTTCTCTTTCTTCTGTCTTGTTGGTGTATAGGATTGCCACTGATTTCTGTGCATTGATTTTATATCCTGCCACTTTACTGAATTCCTGTATGAGTTCTAGCAGTTTTGTGGTGGAGTCTTTTGGGTTTTCCACTGAAAGTATCCTATCATCTGCAAAGAGTGAAAGTTTGACTCCTTTGCCAATTCAGATGCCTTTTATTTCTTTTTGTTGTCTGATTGCTGAAGCTAGGACTTCTAGTACTATGTTGAACAACAGTGGTGATAGTGGACATCCCTGCTGTATTCCTGACCTTAGGGGAAAAACTCTCACTTTTTCCCCATTGAGAATCATATTTGCTGTGGGTTTTTCATGGATGACTTTTATGATATTGAGGTATATACCTTCTATCCCTACACTGTGAAGAGTTTTAATCAAGAACAGTTGCTGTATTTTGTCAAATGCTTTTTCTGCATCTATTGAGAGGATCATATGGTTCTTGTTCTTTCTTTTATTAATGTATTGTATCACATTGATTTGCGGATGTTGAACCAAACTCGCAGCCAAGGAATAAATCCAACTTCTTTGTGGTGAATAATTCTTTTAATGTACTGTTGGATCGTATTGGCTAGTATTTTGGTGAGAATTTTTACATTCATGTTCATCAGACCATCTTATTGGTCTGTAATTCTCCTTTTTGATGGGGTCTTTGTCTGATTTTGGAATCAAGTTAATGCTGGCCTCATAGAATAAGTTTGGAAGTTTTCCTTCCATTTCTATTTTTTGGAACAGTTTCAGAAGAATAGGTATTAATTCTTCTTTAAATGTTTGGTAGAATTCTCCTGCGAAGCCATCCAGCCCTGGGCTCTTGTTTCTTGGGAGATTTTTGATTACTGCTTCAATTTCCTTACTGGTTATGGGTCTGTTCAGGTTTTCTATTTCTTCCTGGTTCAGTTTTGGTAGGTCATACATCTCTAGGAATGCATCCATTTCTTCCAGATTATCTAATTTACTGGTATATAGTTGCTCATAATATGTTCTTACAATTGTTTGTATTTCTTTGGTGTTGGTTGTGATCTGACCTCTTTCATTCATGATTTTTTTTTTTTTTAATTGGGTCCTTTCACTTTTCTTTTTGATGAGTCTGGCCAGGGGTTTGTCGGTATTATTAATTCTTTCAACGAACCAGCTCCTAGTTTCGTTCATCTGTTCTACTGTGCTTTTGGTTTGTATTTCATTGATTTCTGCTCTGATCTTTATTATTCCTCTTCTCCTGCTGGGTTTAGGCTTTATTTGCTGTTTTTTCTCTAGCTTCTTTAGGTGTAGGGGTTAGGTTGTGTATTTGAGAACTTTCTTGTTTCTTGAGGAAAGCTTGTATTGCTATATACTTTCTTCTTAGGACTGCCTTTGCCGCATCCCAAAGACTTTGAAACAGTTGTGTTTTCATTTTCATTTGTTTCCATGATTTTTTAAAATTCTTCTTTAATATCCTGGTTGACCCATTCATTCTTTAGTAGGATGCTCTTTAGCCTCCATGTATTTGAATTCTTTCCAATTTTCCTTTTGTGATCGAGTTCTAGTTTCAAAGCATTGTTGTCCAAAAATATGCAGGGAATAATCCCAATCTTTTGGTACCAGTTGAGACCTGATCTGTGACCCGGGCATTGTTATTTAAAGGACAGATGTTTACTTTTTTATGAAATTCACTCTAAACTCTTTTCTGTCTAAGGAAGGTCCTTTCTGTTTTAGTCCAGAAATCTTTGCCACCCAAACAAAAGTCAAGATACTTTCATAAGCTTTCTCCTGGGAGTTCTAGAGTTTAATTTTTATGTTTATGGTTATGGTATCTCCAGTTAATTTTTATATTTGAGATGAGATAGTGGTTGAGATATATATTTTTTACATTTGTTTAGCCAGTAATTTCAGCACCATTTGCTGAAAATATTTTCCTTTTGCCCATTGGATTACTTTGGACCTTTACTGAAAATTAATTATATGTTTAGCTCTAAACTCTATATTATGTTTCATCATACTTTTCTCTTCTCATGTCAAGATTACTGTAGTTTTATAGTAACTCTTAAAATCAGGTATTGTAAGTCCTAAAATTCTTTCTTTTTTGAAATAGTTTGATTATACTAGATCCTTTGTATTTACAAATAAATTATAGAATATGTTTATCATTGCATACAAAATGCCTGTTGGGAATTTTATTAGAATTGATTAAATCTAAAGATCAATAAGGGGAGAATTATCCTTTTAGTACATTTTCTCTTCCAAACAATTATCCTATTATATATTTTGACTTATTTAGGTTATTCCTATATTTTTTCAAAGCACTGTTGTGTTTTTGTCTTCATTATAGAAATCTTGTGCATCTTTTTTTGTATTTGTCTTTATTTTAAAAGTACTTTTGATGCTAGTATAATTAGTTTAAAAAAGTTTTCAAATTTTAAAATTGCTAATGTATAAAAACACAATTTGCTTTTACATATTTATGTCATATATTCTGACAATGCTAAATTTAGTTACTAAAATATTTTATTCATGTTTTATAGATTCCTTTAAAATTATACATACACACAAAAATTTATTAAAGGTCTGAAAAGATTTTTACATCTACCTTTCCACTGTTTATGTCTTTTATTTTTTATTACATTTGTTAGGAACCTAGATCTATTGCATAAAAGTGGTCAAAGTGTATATCTTCTTTCCAAACTTATGGGAAATTGTTCATTCTTACATTTTCATATGTGATACTATCAATTAATGTCAAACTTTGCCCAATACTTTTGTATCTATTGTGATGATCATATGATAATTATCCTATATTTAACTAATTGATTTTTAAAAAATATTTAACGAAAATTCCATTTTGGAATAAGCTCATTTTCATGACATAGTGTCTTTTTTATCACATTACACTTGATTTCTATTTCATTGGTGACTTTTAAATCTTATGATGATGGAAAATATGAACATATGAATATAAATGCATAATTCTCCTTTCTTCGAATGTATTTATCTGATTCTGGTGCTATGTGTATGATGGTCTCATAAAACAAGTAGGGAGTTTTTTTATTCCTATCAATGTTGGGAAAAAAAACTTAGTAATGGGGCGCCTGGGTGGCTCAGTCGTTAAGCATCTGCCTTTGGCTCAGGTCATGATCGCAGGGTCCTGGGATTGAGCCTCACATGGAGCCATGCATTGAGCCCTGAATCAGGCTTCCTGCTCAGCGGGAAGCCTGCTTCTCCCTCTCCTACTCCCCCTGCGTGTGTTCCCTCTCTCACTGTCTCTCTCTCTATCAGGTACATAAATAAAATCTTTAAAAAATTTTGGTAATAATAGTATTTCTTCTTTAAATATGTGTGGAAAACACTGGTAAGACTTAGTGAACCTGGAGTTTAAATATTTTTTTTTTTTTAAAGATTTTATTTATTTATTTGAGAGAGAGAATGAGAGATAGAAAGCACGAGAGGGAAGAGGGTCAGAGGGAGAAGCAGACTCCCTGCTGAGCAGGGAGCCCGATGCGGGACTCGATCCCGGGACTCCAGGATCATGACCTGAGCCGAAGGCAGTCGCTTAACCAACTGAGCCACCCAGGCGCCCTTAAATATTTTTAATTAAGTTCATTTTTAAAATACATATAGAAGGCTATTCATTTTTTCATTCTTTTGTCAGTTTCTGTGAATTGTTTCTTAAAGGAATTTGGCAAATTCATGTCAATTTCCATATTAATTGACATAATGTTATTCATAATAATTTCTTATTTTTTTAATGTTTGTAAAATCTGTAGTATTTTCCTTTTATTTTATTGCTGATGGTGAATTGTGTTTTCTTTCTTTTTTTAAAATCAGAATTAGGTTTTTAAAAATAAATTTTTGATGAGTCATGCTTCATTTCATTGGTTTCCCTGTGCTTTTTTTTTTCTGTTTTCTGTTATTTTTTATATCTGTAGTATATCCATTCCTTCTACTTAGATTTTAAATCCTCCCCTTTTCTTTAGCTTCATAAGATGGATGCTTAATTCTCTTAAAAACTTTTGTTTTTCATGTGCAGTTAAAAGCACAAATTCTTTTCTGAGCTGTGTTTGAGTTGTATGTCACAAAGTTTAATATGTTGTATTTTCATTTCCATTCATGAAACCCTTTAGTAATGCCCACGAAGATTTCCTCCTGATTACACAAGATCATATTGTCATTTTCCAATAATTTGGGAATTTTCTTGATATCTATTATTTATTATTGATAGTTATTACAGATTTCTAACTTAATTCTGTTGGTCAGATGATGTGACTTTAGGCTTTTGAGATCTAGTGGGGCAAATTTCATGTCAAAGCATATGTTCTATCTTGATGAATGTTTAATAAGCCCCTGAAAAGTATATGAATTCTGCAGGTCTGTGTTGTAAGGATCTATAAATGTCAAGGTCAAGTTTTTCAATAATGTTTCTCAAATCTTTATGTTTATGATATTTTATTCTACTTGTTCTATCAATTACTGAAAATGGAGTTTTAAAACTTTCAAAATGATTTAAATCTATTCTTCCTTTCTTTTGTAAATGTTTGTTTCATGAATGTTGAAACACTATTATTAAGTAAATTCATCCTCAGAACTTTTATATCTTCTTGACAAATTAATAAGAAATTTCCTTCTTCGTCTCTTGTAATATTGCTTATATTGAAGGCTATTTTTTTCCAATATTTATATAGCCATCCCATATTTTTGTTATAATTTACACTGGCTTGACATATCATCTTTACCAACTTACTTTTCAGTCCTTTACCTTTACATATTTAAAATGTGTCCCTTATAAATAACATATAGTTGGATCTTGCTTTTTTATATATATACCATTTGAAGTATATGCTTTTTCATTTGTTTTTACATAATTTGCATTTAATATAGTTAATGATTTTGTTAGGTCATTAAAACCTGATCTTTAGTATTCATTTTCAAAGTTGCCATCCTTTTTCATTTTTCTTCTTTTCCTGTTTTTGTTTTTTCTCAAAGACCAAGTAACTATATTTTAACATTTTATTTCTTCATATCTATTGGCTTCTTAACTCTATACCTCCTGGTTTATATTTTAACTGGATACTCTACAGATTAAAGTAAACTTTTTTCTTAACTCATTGATACATACCATGAATTAATGTTATACCATTTCAATATATATTAGAGACCTTTAAAAATATACATACATGAAGTATATAATAACAAATTTTCTCTCTTTTGTTTTTATGCTATTATGTTTTATATGTGTACAAAATTATAAATCTTAAAATGCAGTGTTACTATTTTGGCTTCATAAAGATATTTTGTAATGTTTCTTATAGTGTTTTTCTTCTGGGCAAATTCTCCCCATTTGTTTAACTGAATATATCTTTATTTTACAATTATTTTTAAAGAATATTTTCATTGAATATAGAAATGTTGGTTGAATTTATTTTTCCTTAAGCATTTTAAAGATTTTTTTATCTTCTTCTGGCCTCTTTGTATCCAATAAGTCAGCTGTCCTTCGTTTTGCTTTCTCCCTTTAAATAATTTGTCCTTTTTTTCCTCAGGCTTCTTATATTTCTTTATCTTTTGTTTCCAGGATTTTAATCCTGTTGTGCTCAAGATAGTTATCTTTGTCCCACTTGGGTTTATTGATGATCTTAGATTTGTTAGTAGGTATTTTTCTTTAATAGATATAGGCTTATTCAGGTCATCTATTTTTTCTTATGTGAGTTTTAGCATATTGTGTCTTCCAAGGAATTGATCTATTTCATTTAGGTTATCAAATTTGTGGGCATAGAGTTGTTCACAGCATTCTTTTACTATCCTTTTAATGTCTATATTGTCTGTAGTGATGTTTTCTCTTTCATTTCTTATATTAATACTTGTGTCCTTCCCTTTTTTCCTTAGTTAATCTGGCTAGAAACTTACTGATTTTATTGTTCTTTTCAGAGACCTAGATTTTATTCCATTAATATTCTCTATTGATTTCCTGTTTTTAATTTTATTAGCCTCTGTTCTAATTTTTATTATTTCTTTTACTGCTCACATAGGATTTAATTTGCTGTTTTTTTTCTAGTTTTCTAAGGTAGAGTCTTGGATTACTGATTTTAGGTCTTCTTTTCTCATATGCATTCACTACTATAAGTTTCCCTTTGAGCACTATTTTCACTGCATGTGCTAAATTTTGATAACTTCTGTTTTCATTTCATTTAGTTCAAAATAATTTTAAATTTCTTCTGAGATTTCTTCTTTCATATCCTTATTTAAGTCCAGTATATTTTTCTTCTATGGTATCCAGTCTGTTGTTAAACTCATTCATTAAATAAGGCAATTAATGATAGCCCTTACTCTCAGGCAGTGGTTGTCAATCAGAGACAATTTACAGCAAGTAAACATTTCACTATGTCTGGAAACTTTTTTTTTTATTGTTGTGACTTAGGGAAGAGATATTATTGACATTTAAAATGTAGAAGCCAAAGATACTGCTAAAGAACCTAAAATGCACAGGAAAGTCCACTAAAATAAACATTTATCTGGCCTAAATTGTCAATAATACCAAGATTGGGACACCATGCTCTAGGGATTTATTTTTTATTATTATTTTTAATCTTCCTAAAATGTGGCCTGAAGTTTCAAATAAATGTCTAGTCTTTTCTGTGGTATCTTTCCGATATGTATGGTCAGAATTCTAACATCATTCACTGTTTTCCCAACTTCAGAATCTCTTTTCAGTTTATAGCACCAAGTAACTATTTTCTGTAAAGCCTGAAAGATCTTTTTGTGTACACTCCTTAACAACCAGAGAAAGAATCAATGAATTCCTATACAGGTTTGGAGGGTTCATTGTGCATAGATATTTCCTATGTGTATTATGTCCCCCAAATCCCAACCTTCCCATGATGATTACTATGATTCTCTATATGATTACTAAATGAAATCTATGCATAGGTTAAAAACACATCTTTCATGGAGCCAACATCATTCCCTGATTATTTGGGGTTCTTCATGTACCAACAAAGAAGGACATCTGTATTGGGAGAATACTTGATCCTGATAAGGAAGATTGGGTTAATGTTATACCACTGGAACAAGGAAGACTACATTTGGAACCTAAAGGATTCATTGGAATGCCTCTTTCTACTTCTGTGCTCAATAATCCAGCTGAATACATTGACCCAACAATAACAAGACAACCAAGAACCCTTATCCTAAAAGAATGTAGATGAGGATCAACCAAATACATGAAGATCCTTATTCACAAACATGCTGGTGGAATGTAACAAAAACAGAATTGAGAATAGAAGAAGGCAGCTATGAATTCATTTTTACTAACCACAAAGTGAGGATTGTAAATACTATATTATTATAATGTATTTTCCCTGTATACACCAATAGAGAAGAACACTGATGGTAGATAATAATTTAGAATTTAAGTGGAAGTGTAACAAAATTATTTGTGTCCCCCCCCCCCCCCGCGTTGGGGGCTTACTCTTTAAATCATACAAAGGATAAGAGTACAAGCTAAAGGCTAAAGGTTGGTAAATTCTACTGAATATTTCCCATGTGCTGTGGGAGGTTGACATATTTAGACTTATAGCAACTGGCTATCTTGCCCTCTGGCTGCTGTTTGGGTTTGGTTTTCTAATATCCTCTTGGTACTACCAAGAGGATATTAGAAAAAGGAGAGGGGGCGCCTGGGTGGCTCAGTCGTTAAGCATCTGCCTTCGGCTCAGGTCGTGATCCCAGGGTCCTGGGATCCAGCCCCACATCGGGCTCCCTGCTCAGCGGGAAGCCTGCTTCTCCCTCTCCCACTCCCCCTGTTTGTGTTCCTGCTCTCGCTATCTCTCTCTCTGTCAAATAAATAAATAAAATCTTAAAAAAAATAGAAAAAGGAGAGGAATCAGGTCAGTTCTTTACTAAGTCCTCAGCTTGCTTGCCTCTTATTTAGTTTTCCCCAGTTTCTTTGTTTGCCTCTGAGGAGTTTCTCTCACATGTTTGTGTCTCTCAACCAAAGATTTCCTCCTATCAGGTATCCTTTTCCACATAAGATTCTGTGTCTCAAAGTTCTGGAAATGTCCCCTCTATATCCTCTTCATCCCTAACAGTGATAAAGCAGAGCCCCAAATCTTACAATTACTTACTCCTGTACTGTATTATTCTTTTTTGTATCTGTACATTGCATTCCCCATTTAAACACTCTCACTATTAATCTATCTTCAGATTATCCTAATATGAGTGCACCATATATTTCCTGTTGAAGTGAATGATACAATTTCTATCCCCAACAGATTTTCTTTTGTTAAATGGCATCTTGAGTAAATCTGCCAAAATTGGCTTAATCACATAATTAATCATATAAGAGGTATACATTAGAGAGTGAAAGGGAGATAATATTAATGTATTAACAATATTAAAGATGTAGTGCATCATGACAACAGGTGTTATTAGGTACTATTCCAAAGAACCCAAAGTGTATGATCAACCCAGCCAGAAACCTTTGGGTTCACATATACAATGCCATCAAAATTTCAAATGTGTATTATTAAGAAGTAGTACTTATTTGAATATGTCTGACCATTACCAGGTTTGGTTTGATCTGGATCTGAAACACAGAAAATCCAGTTCTTACGAAACAAAGGCCTCTGTTCAATGTGCCATTGTTAATGATTCTAGTGGCCTGGAAGAAATAACAAATATCTAAGGACTTCAGCTATATAAATTTATATCAAAAACATGTCAACAGATGTTATGAAGCAGTACTTCAAATTAGATGGTAAGTATGGGGAAGGATTAGGGTGAAAAGAATGACTAAAATAGAACAATAGGGAGGAAATTAATTTGAAAGTATATTTTTGATACAGTATTCAAGTAATGGTATAGATCCATTGAAATCCAGACTTAATTTGTTTTACTTGGAAATTTTCTGATCTGTTAACAAACTTAGTATCCTCCATCAAAACTAGGTATTTTATGTGAAGACAGATCATTTGCAACAGATAACAAATTTTGAACTCATTATAATATCTGAGTGACTAATTTCTCATAGAAGGTGAAAGTCATGACAGACTATAGGGAGAAACGCTACACTGTTCTGTCCTGGACTTTCTAGTCTAGAGCACAGCAGCAAATTTAAGAAAAAGCAAAAAGAAAACAAAGAAACAACACATGAACAGAAAGTTCTTTTTGCCCCTGATATCTTTGTTGCAATTTCTTAGTTGAGTTTGAAATATTAAGGTGAGGTCCATGAGGAAAGAGTATGATTAAAGCCATTTTTTAACTAAAATATAAACACCTGAAAAACACTATTGTAAGAATCAAACATACAGAGGGATAAGAGGGATAAAATACATCTTTGTTTAAAAAAATGGGTTATTAATCTTTATGAGGTAAATTATCTCTTGAAGGCAGATTATTTGGCAGCACATTTACATAACATCTCTTTATTAAAAAATGTGTTACTGTCTTGTCTTGATCTTTCAGTACTATAGTGATTATAATTTTTATTCCATTGGCCAAAATAAATATTTTTCCATTAACCATAAAAGAAAATATCAGTTTTTAAATTTTATAATTAAAGCTCTCTTCAACTTTAGTTTGGTAAGGCAATTTGAAGCTTTATGAAATAGAAATGTTAGAATTATTTGTATATCACTAAAAAGCTTTGTGTTATCTGATGGAAGTATTTGTGTTATATAATTAAATTGAAGTGTGAATATCATTTTAATTGTATTCACTCTTCCCACATGGTGAACTTTAACACTGACTATCTAGCAAGAACCTCCTGAACTGGTTTTATAGCTAGAATCAAATTAACTTTAATTATATTATCAAGGTCTCTTTTAATTTTAATTTCCTTGGTTCATCAGATTTGTAGATAACGATTTAGATGTCACTGAGGGAAAACTGTTCAAAAGGAAAGTTATTATGTATCATATCTTACTTGTAATATTGAATGTTTCTATTCTTATATCACAGTTTTGAAAATGCCATTAGCCCCACCCATTTCCCTTTGTTCTATCTCAGAAGTTACTAACAACAGACTGTTCCAATAAAAGGTAACAACTTGCAGTGACTCTCCCTGAAAGTGTACTCATCCTTTAGAGTATGCTCTGCCTGAACTTCAAGTAGTTCATAAATTTCAGGGGATTAATGCACCAAGGATAATCATAAAAAAATGAGTGTTGAGTGTTGGTGGATAAATATCTTAATTACCTCACTAATTCACTATGATTCTGAGATATGTTTCCCACAGACGGTTTCCAGTGGGATTGAACACCAGTTGCCCACACCAACAACTCATTCATACATATCTTTCTTTAGCTTTCCTCCCTTTCTTGTCTCATTTGCTCACTTCTAAAAGTGCATTCTGGCATAGCCTTCCAAATAATCTGCTTGCAACCAATCCTCTTCTCAAAGTCTACATTTGGGGAACCCAAACTGAGACCACTAATCTTAAAATATTTTGTTTGATTTCAGCCATTTAAAAGCAAAATTAAATAGAACCTTACCTAATATGTAACAAATTTATACTAACCACAAAACCACACAATGTGGTACATTCATCATGGTTCTCTAGAGAAAACGACTAAGAGGACACACATAGGAAGAGATTTATCTTAGGGAATTGGCTCACACAATTACAACGGCTTTGAAGTCCCATGATTTGTCATTTGCAAAGATGGAGAACCAAAAAGCTGGTAGTGTAATTCGTTCTGAACTAGAAGGGAGAACGAGGGGTCCAAGTGATATAGATTCTAGAATGGGTCTGACAACCTGAGAACCAGGACCACTGAGTGCAGGAAAAGATTGATGTCCCAGTTCAAGTAATCAGGGAGGAAGAGGCAAATTCTTCCTTCTTCTAACTTTTTGGTTCTGTTCAGGCCCTCAACCGATGGGATGATGCCCATCCACATTGGGAAGGACAAACTGCTTTACAAAGTCAATCAATTCAAATGTTAATTACATCAAGAAACATCCTCACAGTCACACCCAAAAATAACGGTTAGCCAAATATCTTGTCACACCATGATTGGATCAAGTTGAAACATAATATTAACCATCACAAGTAGCTTTCAAACAATCTACAGAGTGGAGCATAAAGCTTCTTAGTTTATATTTAGAAGTTTCACAATGGTAAATCTCTTGAAATAAAATATTCTATATGCAAGAGTTAAGAGTAACTAAACTGAGCATTTTCTAAGTTACTTTTTAACATATATAGTGAAGCATAATGAAATAGAGTAATAAGTGTGCCAGGAATATTTCTTTTTTTTTTTTTTAAAGATTTTATTTATTTATTTGAGAGAGAGAGAATGAGAGATAGAGAGCACGAGAGGGAAGAGGGTCAGAGGAAGAAGCAGGCTCCCTGCTGAGCAGGGAGCCCGACGTGGGACTCGATCCCAGGACTCCAGGATCATGACCTGAGCCGAAGGCAGTTGCTTAACCAACTGAGCCACCCAGGCGCCCGCCAGGAATATTTCTTAAGCAATAATCAAATACCAAGCAATATTTATGGAAAATCAAACCTAATATCTTCTCTGTAAACATTCACCACTTTCAAAGATAAAAGAGAGAGGTGTGACATCAGCAAGAATGGTGGAATAAAGAACTCTAAATATATGTCTCTCCATAAAAGTAACAAAAAATGCAAAAACTGTCACAACTATTTCATAACTCTAGATACTAAGCTAAAGCCTGCAACAACCAGGGGAATGCTTAATCAAGAAAAAAAAATCTCTATCTCAGTAAGAATGGTGAGCTTTGTACATTTGTAAGCCACTCTGGTCCATCTCTGACTCTCCAGCTCAGTGGTGACATTGAAAGAAACAGCTAGCCCTTCAAGTATAGGTACCAATACTGCAGAGAGCAGAACAGACCCTATTCACATACAGAAAAGTGTGGTTGTTTTGGCCTTTCTTTCCATGCAAGAAAGACTCAGGGGCTTGCTTTTATCTCACTTAATTCAAACACTCCAATTTTTGAGATTAATATTTAGGGAGCATTTCAGGAAAACATATATAGACATGTACTTGTTGTTGCTGCCTGGAGCAATGGATAACAACCGGAGCAAGCAACAGACTAATCAAAACCTTGAGACATTCTGGAGAAGAGATGCTTTAGGGAGTTAGGGCTTTGAAAATCTCCAACATATTCTTGGGAATCTAGAAAGTTAGATGTATGCCTAGAGCTGTGTACATGCTTAAGAAAGACATGGGAAGGCCTTAAATGCTCACCTTTGGCTAACATTCAATTACTGTGCAAGCAGGAAATAAAGGGTAAGGTAGAGATTTAAATCACCTTGTTGAATATTAAAGACATGCCCTAACACACACACTTACACAGATTAGCAAAAAAACACTGGGGGGTTTTATTTTGGCTCCAGGTATTTAAGGAAATCTCTGCCCAACCACTAGTTGACCACTACACTAAATGGAACAGAGTTTTCAGAAGTTACATGTGACCAAAAATAGAGACTACAGAATTTGGTCAGGAAAGTCTCTGAATGAACAACATTACAATATGCAGCAACAACAAAACTGGGAAGGAGAAGAATTTTATTTCCAGTTACCACACTATATATACAAAATGTCTAGTTTTCAACACAAATATTATGATACATATAGAGAAACAAACAAAAAATATGGCTTAAACTCATAAAAAAATCAATTCATAGAAATTTCCCTGAAGAAACCCAAATATTGCACTTACCAAAATCTTCAAAACATCTATTTAAAATTTTTTCAAAGAGGGGTGCCTACTTTTGAGCATCCAACTCGATTTCAGCTCAGGTCATGAACTTGGGGTCCTGGGATCGAGCCCAGTGTTGGGTTCCGCACTGAATGGGGTGTCTGCTTGAGGATTCTTTCTCTCCCTCTGCTCTTCCCCCCCAGTTTGCACGTTCTCTCTCAAATAAATAAATAAATAAATAAATCTTTAAAATACTTTTTTTCCCCCACAGAGCCAAACAGAATGATATCTCACCAAACAGAGAAATAAGCCAAGAGACAGAAGTAAGAACCAAAATAAAAATTCTGAAGCTGAAAAGTTGACTAGAAGAACTAAATGGCAGATTATAATACCTGGTAGGTCTATATGCAACATAAAGCAGTTTAAAGTGTTGGTTCTGTCATAATGTTTTACATTAGGGAAGTAGTCAAACAGAACAGAAAAAAAGTACAGTCAGATATATCTGACCCATTTATTTTCTCCTGCTAAATACATTTCACTATATTTAGAAATTACTATTGTTTCAAATGTATGTTTTTCAGATAATTTCAGAAATCACAAAGCAACCATAGTTCCTGTGTGTGACTGAAGGACTTGTAAAATATGAATTACTAAATAAATGCTTAATAATAACATCCAGAACACTGTTAGATTTTAGTTAGAAGAAACTGATAAGTAGTTATGATAACATCTGCCACCTCTGACACCATAGATACCGATGAGGAGCTATACTAAAAATGAGTAGCTAATGGCAGACCTCTAATACTGTCTACAATATGTAGCATATGCAAACAAGCAAAGGAACTAATTGTTCTAAATCTCCTATCTATCTAAAGAGGGTATAATAAAACATAAGGCGATTTATACATGCCAAATGTTCCAGGGCAATGATAAATGTGAACCAAAACACTACTAAATTTTAAAACAGCATTAGAAAGAATGTCCATTATGCTACATGTTTTATTCCCAAAATTTAAAATTAGATTTAGTTTTTATTACAATATAAATATTAAAAATGTGTGACTTTAGCTGCCAAATAAAACATTACTACATAAAATAAAATGCCAAAATATCATAAGCAAAATTCATGGTTGTGTTTAAAATGGTATTCTCCTTTGTGTGCCAATTTTACTCTTTTACAGAAAATTAATTCTTGACACAATCTAATAATCTGAACTCTTAACTTTTCTAATGAATTTTATATTCCACTGAATTACAAAACTTGAAATAAAAAATAATAAAATATCAACTTTCTCTTACTGTGTCTTAAAACTATTATTGCAAAGCTGATAAGAAATATATTTCATTTATAATATCTTCCTATTTTAAATGTGAACAAAATTTAAATTTTCTCTGATAAAAGTTTTTATTTGAAAGTTGTGAGTGATAATTTTAAGCAAAACAAATAACCGTAGAAATAATTCCCCTGGTTTTAATTGACTTTTGCTTTTATTGCAAGTAATTGTGCATAATTGCTGTCTTTCCAAGTTATAATAAACAAAAGGAAAACGTTAAAATAAAGATAATTTTCAAATCAAGAATTATACTTGAGTGATTGTTCCCATAACAATTACTGATTGTATCTAAATTCATTGTCTTTTCTATGTAAAACAAAGTATGTGTTATTTAGCCAAATTTCATAGAGTTAATTTCTTTCATAATATTCAGTTGCAAATAGTTTGTACAGAATACTAAAGAAATAAGTCATATTAAAAAAAGAAATAAATTATATTTACAGAAGAAATAAAATTCATGTCAAAATATTAAATGATTAAGTATTACAAACAGCATATAAATTAAATTTATAGGATACATTTAAAATGTACATTTGTGTTTTTTTGAGTTATGTATTTTAAAGACTCTTAAAATTATCACGGATTCTTTTAAAATAAAATATGTATAATATGGAAGTGGGATGTGGCATGGATTTTGTAAGAACACAAGCAACAAAAGACTTCATAAAAGACAGCTTAAAGGAAAGGAACCTAAAAAATAAAGTGGTCAACATGAAAGTACATAAGAAAAGGGAACTAAACTATAAAGAACCAATTATGGCATGCAGGAAAAAGATAAAGGTGGTAATAATAGACTATGTTAGCTATTTCAATCAAAAGGGACAAGAACGTTTTTTAACAAATATATCAGAAAAAGAGAAACACCAATGAAAATAATAATATTCAGCAAGAGACATAAATTTAAATCATTTTCAAGTGTTGACTCTTAGACTTTCAGCTCCATATTATTTTAAACTAGGAAGATAAAACATTTAAAATACTAGAAAAATTATACAAAATGATTCAAAAGAAATCAAATGTGAAATTTTCTAGCTGAAGCTTTCATTTTCTACCCCCATGGACCTATAACAAATTTCTGTTTAGGAAGAGAGGAAATATATATCCATAAAATAATAAGAGTGTAAACACAAATTCATGGTATATTTGCCTTAAAATTAAAGGTCAAATATTATAAATTTATGATAATGCTACATATAATTACTACATGTCATCCTCTTAAAGGTTAAAATAGCTACAAAAGATTGTCAATTGAAAAATGTTCCAAGATATTGCAAATATTTTGAAGGGCTATAAATGAACCATAAAAATAAATGATATATTTTTTTCAGTCGTATCAAGCTTTCTAATGAGTTACCCTGGGAATAGGGTCTAAGCTGAGTGTTCTAACTTCTTCATGAATAAAATAAGAAAAAAAAAATAAGACATCATTTTAAATCTTAACTTTTGCTAAATTAGGATCAGTTAAAAATAGTAAAATATTATAATGAGATCTAAACAAGATAAAAATAAATTAAGGTACTAAATGACAAAATGTTAGCAAACTTACTTAATTTCACATAGACTATATATAAAATCACAAATAAAATCCAAACATATTTCATTTCTATTTTTTTTAATAAGTATTGTCTGTGGCTCAATAGAGGTGAGGGATCTATAAGGATTAGAATATAATTTGTGATAAAATTTTTCTTTTGCTTACTTAGACATAGTCTCCTTTAAGAATGTGCAATCAAAGCAGTAAGGAGTATTATTAATATTTTTATTATGGTTATTCATATCTAAAATACAAATTTAACAGTAAGATGAGTGATGCTGGTTGGCTAGTTGGAGGAATTACTTAATAGACCTGGAGGCTCTCAGCAGCGCACACAATTTTATTGAAATCTTTCATCATTTCAGGTTGCCAAAACAGTATCACAGGATAATGAGCTGCCAAATTTAGGTTAAGATGTGAAGAAATTCCTTATAAATTTACATTCATACTTTTATTTTACATTGAGGAAATCCTGGCATTCATGAGAGTCTTCCCCCGCCCCACCTCTGTCTCTGTCTCTGTCTTTCTCATTCTCTATCTGTTTAACCTGAAATAGCTTCCTAAAATGTATTAAGTTTTAGAAAGCTTACATCTGGCCTGGAAAATGTAGGTAACGACTGTGAATTCTAAATAGAGATTGCTCATCTAATACTTTTTATATCTAATTTCTCAGGGTTTTATCTCCAATATTTCTAATTTCTGCATTTTAGCTATGTAAAGACTTCCACTAGCAGATATAAATAATTCATGTAGGTTAATATTTAAATGTGTGTGATATATTACTTAATATAGCATAATAGTCTTATCTTTAAATAATAATGAAATGACATTTAGACTATCAATTCATACTTGGTCTACTGTGCTCTGTAATAAAAAAAAGGAATATAGCATCTTAACTCTAATATTTAGTATCAAACTGTTAAAAATATTTTCACCAAGGTGACCTTCCTGTGGATTGGAAACATGCACACTTCATACAATAAGCAAAAAATAATCACTTCATCCTAGGCTATAATAACTTCTCAAATGCATCACTAAACAAGTTTATGGGTGGCTTAGATTTTAGGGAAAGAAACCCACTTAAAACTTCATTAAATATAGATGTGTGCCAATGATGTATTTTACTAGTGAGGATTTTTTTTTTTTTGGTCTGGCACTACTTTTCATTGTTGTTAATTATATTGAGATATGTGAATCAGTCCAGCCATGAAAATGAGCACTGAACCATGTATCTAGAGTCCAAAAGAAATCAGGGCAACCTAATGAAAAGCTGGTAAAGGGCCTCATGGGGGTAAGGAAGTAGGTGGAATGAAACACTTAATACATGTTGCTTGTCTCTTTTAAAGATCATTATGTTGGTGTTTATGGGAATCTATAGGGGAATTCTGAATGTATCTGAAGAAGAGAAACATTAACGCTTTCTCAATTTCAAAAAAAAATTACTTAAAAAACTTAGGAGGATTGGAGGCATGGGAGAAGCAAAAGAATCAATGAAAATGAATAGGTACAATGTAAATTTTGCAAATCAAGTTTCTCTAAAGTTATTATTTTCCTCATACTACACTTTATAATTTTATATACCATGTCTTTAAACTAAGATACCCAACAAATAAACATAAGATACTCCTTTGGTTTGTGGCTATTAAAACTTATCAGAGTAATAGCTACTAAAAATGACCAAATGCATTTTCATAAAAGATGATAGATAGTGGGGAAGGTCGAAGAAGGCACTGTGGTAAGACTCTGGATTCATCTCCTCCACAGATACAGCAAAACTATACTAGACATAGACCTCAGTTCTTCCTGAAGAAGAGTGCTGACTAAATAGCTCTACACAAAAAAGAAGTATCACACAGAGCACATCAGGAAGATGGAGACACGATAAGAGGAGAAACTCACCCCTATGCAGTGAATATAGTGGAGGTATGGGTGAGGTTGAGGGACTGGGAACAGATTTGTCTGCCTTGCGTCACAGGAGAAAAAGCTGTGGTTAAAAAGTGCAACTAGAATATAAAGGAATGAGCCTCAGAGCTCTGCCAAATAGTGGGGGAACTGCTGGAACTCTCTCTAGGGTTGGAGGGCTTGACAATTGCAGACAGGTGCAAGGTCTAGGGAACCTAGGCAGTTGGCTGCCTTAGCAGGCCCTGGGCTCCTAGCCAACACCAGCCCCAGCCTTCCCAGGAAGCTGGCCCCAGTGAGCTGCACACTGGGACACCCCTGGACAGTGTTCACTATAGCTTCAGTCATCTCGCCAAGGTGACATAAGCACAAAGCATCCCAGTACACCCCAGGTTCACACTTGCCTCAGCTCCAGATGACTTGCCAGGGTACCCTCCTATGCAAAGCACCCTAGGGTCCCTTCCCCCCTCCCTCCCATGTTCAAGTTGGCTCTAATCATCCTGCCAGGGCTACCTGTGTACAAAAAACTCTGGGATCTCAATTTGCACCCACTTCAGGTTCAGCTGTCTTGCCAGAGCATCCTCCACACAGAGAGACCCAGGACTCCCTGGCCCATGCCCACTTCAGTTCCAGCCATACCCTAAGGCATTCCTAATGTCCTGGGACCTCCTGCTCACACAAGCTCCAGCTTCAGCCAGCCAGCCAAAGGCCAGGCACACACAGTCTATAACAGTCTACACAGGGGACATCCCTATACAAGGCCATTCCTTCAAGTTCAGAAGAGAGGACTCAAAGAAATAAAATCAGAAATGAAAGAGAAGTAAAACCAACACCAAAGAAATATAAAGGATTATGAGACTGCATTGAAAAATTATCTGCCAATAAATTGGACAATTTAGAAGAAATGGATAAATTCCTAGAAATGTACTATCTTCCACAACTGAATCAGGAAGAAACAGAAAATCTGAAAAGACCAATTACTAGTAACATAATTGAATCGGTAATTAAAAACCTCCCAAAAAACAAAAGACCAGGACCAGATGGATTCAAAGTTGAATTCTACCAGACATTTAAAGAAGAGTTAATACCTATTTTCCTCAAACTATTCCAAAGAAATAGAAGAGTATGGAAAGCTTCCAAATATTCTATAAGGCCAGCATTACTCTGATACTAAAGCCAGACAAAGACACTAAAAACAAACAAACAAACAACAATAACAACAAAACAGAAAATAGAAAAGAAGAAAGAAAACTACAGGCCAATATCTCTGATGGACACACATGCAAAAGGCCTCAACAAAATATAAGCAAACCATATTCAACAATATACTTAAAAGGTCGTTCACCACAATCAAGTGGGATTTATTCCAGGGATGCAGGATGGTAAATACCTGCAAATCAATCAACATGATACATCACATTAAGAAAATGAAAGATAAAAACCATATGATTATCTCAATAAATGCAGAAAACACATAATAAAATTCACCATCTGCTCATAAAAATACTCTCAACAAAAAGGTTTAGAGGAAACATGCCTCAACATAATAAAGGTCATATATAAAAACCCACAGCTAACACCATACTCAATGGGAAAAAGCTTAAAGCTTTTCCTCTAAGGAACAAGACAAGGTTATACACTCTCACTTTCATTCAACATAGTACTGAAAAGTCCTAGCCACAGCAACCAGACAAGAAAAATGAACAAGAGTCATCCCTATGGGTGAGGAAGAAATAAAATTGCCACTATTTGCCCATGGCATGATATAGAAAACCCTAAAGACTACCAAAAACAAACAAAAACAAACCAAAACTATTAGAATTAATAAATGAATTCAGAAAGTTGGAGGATATGAAATTAACATACATAAATCTTTTGCATTTTTATACACTAATAACAAAGTAGCAGAAAGAGCAATTAAGAAAACAATCACATTTACAATTGCACAAAAATGAATAAAATACCTAGGAATAAATTTAACCCATGAGGTGAAAGACCTGTATTCTGGAAACTATAAAATATTGATGAAAGAAATTGAAGATGACACAAACAAATGGAAAATATACCATGCTCATGCATTCAAAGAATTAATATTGTCAAAATGTTCATAATACCTAAAGCAACATACAGATTCAATTAAATCCCTATCAAAATACCAACAGCATTTTTCACAGAACAAATAATTCTAAAATATCTGTGGAACCACAGAAGACTTTGAATAGCTAAAGCAATCTTGAGAAATAACAGAACTGAAGGCATTACAATCTCAGATTTCAATATATACTACAAAGCTATAGTAATCAAAACAGTATGGTGCTAGCACAAAAATAGACACATATATCAATCAATAGAACAGAAGAGGAAGAACAGAAATGAACCCACACCTGTATGGTCAATTAATCTACAACAAATGAGCCAAGAATATACAATGGGGAAATGACAGTTTCTTCAATAAATGATGTTGCAGAAACTTGACAGATGTATGCAAAAAGTGAACATGGACCACTTTCTTATACCAAAATAAAAATTAACTCAAAATGAATTAAAGACCTGAATGTAAGACCTGAAACTATAAGACTCCTTAAAAAAAGTGATAGGCAGTAATATTTTGGACACTGGCTTTAGCAACATTTTTCTAGAATATGTCTCCTGAGGAAGGGAAACAAAAGCAAAATAAACTATTGGGACAATACCACAAAATAAAAAGCTTTTGCACAGTAAAGTAAACCAACATAACGAAAAAGGCAGTCTAGTATATGAGAGAAGATATTTTCAAATGATGTATTTGATAAGAGGTTATTATCCAAAATACATAAAGAACTGTACAACTCAGCAATGAAAAGGCAAATAATCCAATTAAAAATGGGCAGAGGGCCTGAATAGTCATTTTTCCAAAGAAGGCATAGAAATGGCCAATAGACAAATACGCTTAACATCATTCATCATCAGGGAAACGCAAATCAAAACCACAATGAGATATCACCTCACACCTGTCAGAATGGCTAAAATCAAAAACACAAGAAACAAGTGTTGGTGAAGTTGTGGAGAAAAAGGAACACTCATGCACTGTTGGTGGGAATGCAAACTGGTGCAGTCACTGTGTAAAGCAGTATGGAGGTTCATCAAAAAATTAAAAATAGAACTACCCTACGATCCAGTAATTGTGCTACTGGGTATTTACCCAAAGAAAATAAAAACATTAATTTGAAGGGATATGTTTTTTGGGTGTTAAGTTGTATCAGCTTTTTACATATTTTAGATATTAACCTTGTATTGGATATGTCATTTGCAAATATCTTCTTCCATTTAGTAGGTTTTCTTTTAATTTTGCTGGTTGTTTCCTTTGCTGTGCAGAAGCTTTGTATTTTGATGTAGTCCCAATAATTTAATTTTGCTTTCGTTTCCCTTGCCAAAGGAGACATATCGAGAAAGATATGTCCAACGTCATATTCAAATGTCATATGGTCAATGTCAAAAAATTACTGACTGTGCTCTCTTCTAGAATTTGTATTGTTTCATGTATCACATTTAGGTCCTTAATCCATTTTGAGTTTATTTTTGTGTTTGGTGAAAGAAAGTCATCCAGTTTCATTCTTCTGCATGTTGCTGTCCAGTTTTCCCAACACCATTTGTTGAAGAGACTCTCTTTTTTTCCCATTGCAGATTCTTGCCTCCTTTGTTAAATGAAGATTTGTGAGATATATATATATATATATATATATATATATATATATATATATATTATTCAGCCATAAAAAGGAATGAAATCTTGCCATTTGCAACGACATAGATGGATCCAGACTGTATAATGCTAAGCAAAATAAGTTAGTCAGGAAAAGATCAATACCATATGATCTCACATGTGGAATTTAAGAAACAAAAGAAATGAGCAAAGGAAAATATTCAAACCAAAAAACAGACTCTTAACTATAGAGAATTAACAGATGGTTACCAGACAGGAGGTGGTTTGGGGTATGGATGAAATAGGTGATGGGGATTAAGAGCACCCTTCCCTTGATTGAATAATATATGGAACTATTGAATCACTGTATTGTACACCTGAAACTAATACCACAATGTATGTTAACTACACTGGAATTAAAATAAAATTAAAAAAATTAAAATAAATGTGAAACTAAAAAGAATGTATCTTAGAAAATGATGTTCCATTTTTGAAGTAGAACCATCTTCATTAGCATTAGACTATGAATATTAAATAAGGGATTGATACATCCCTTTCAAGAGATAGAGACACTTTCCCAAAAAGTGATTTTCTTAGATATAGGTAGTGGCTAAGACTGCATGCAAGAAGGAGAGCAAACAGATGCACTGTTTTGAGAGGATGTTTGGATGGAGTACATGTGGAAGACTTAGAGGAGACTCCAGGCTAAGGCCTGCTACACAGTCTTAGGAACTTCATTCTTCATTCATTATTCTTAATTTTTTTGTACTTTGTGTGTGTTGTGGGAAGCAGTTAGGGGAATTAGTGGGTGAGAATGGTATATGATATTTAAATTAATTATTCTTCTTCTCTTTAATACTCCCAGTTGTAAAAATAGATTCTCGGATATAACATACTAGGCTTCATGAATAAGAAGAGCAGATATAAAATCATAGAGGCATATAAGTGAAGATCCATTCACAGTCTGTGTGTCTTTATGAGTGGAATTTTTTGGTGACTGTTACCTGTAATTTTTTCACTATGATATGATTCATATACATGGCAAAATGTAAAATTTCCTCCTCAGCAAAAGAGAGGATTCAATAGTAGAAAAGTTGCCGAAACAAAGACCTACTAGAATTCAAGCATTTTCCTTTTTTTAAATCAACATATCTCTCCCTTTAAATAAACACAACCACATAAAAAGAAAAAGTGAATTAGAATTATTTATAAGTCCGACTCTCAGAAAATACTATGGGACTGGCAAGTAGAATACTCCTTAAGCAAAGGAAATCAGGAAAACCAATAAATCAAAAATGCATTTACTTTTTAAAAACATATCAACAGACTGTTATTACTTTGGTTAAGTGTCCTGGCTTGATGCATTTTTATAAACAGGTGCCTAATTTTAAAACAGCACTAGGCTCCACCGGGATCTCAACAGCATGATTTTATATGACAGATTTATTTGGATTGCTATTTAGATGTAAAATATTTGGAATGGCTCTATCTATTGTTTGGATGGGTTATCTTGTATGAACTAGAAATATATATTGAAACTGCCAGCTACTGAATAAAATATTTCATTAACATCATGACCTCATTTGTTAGATTGAATTGCAGTCTTTTTGCCAAATTTCCCCAATAGATATTTTCTATTTTAGAGAATCAAATAAAAACACCACAAAAATGAGAAGAAAATTAATTTATATCTGTTAAACACTCAGAATACCTAGAATGCAACCATGAACACTGTATATGATACAAAATTGTAATTAAATTTCGATTTTTATTAAGGCTTAGGTAACAAACTACCACATATTTTGCAAACTTTTAAACTATCTTTAATGGCAGTGAGTCATTCAAATTTTAAATTAGATGCTCTTAATTTTCTCTTTCTGCCCCCCACATATCCCACACACAAACATACCTACATATGTACATATATAAATTGAATGTGAATTAGTATTATTTATAGAAAAAAATACTTTAGATTTTATAAGACTATTTTAGAATATAACTTCTAGATAAGAATTATTATCATTAAACAGGTAGGATATCACAGATTATAAAGGTGTCAAGTGCTTGTATTTTGCCACATTAGGGAATCCGACTTGAGCCTGAGCTGCGTTTGCTATTGATATAAACAAACCTACCTGATGAAGTGGAAGAGTAAACTCAACAATAGTCAATTCTAAAAAGCAGATTGGCATAAAGCTCCATGAAGTCAGACTGAGACATTGAAAGAGGCTATGGTAGATAAGAGAACAGCATAGATTCCCCATCATATAGCCATCTTACAAGAATTTGAACCTAATGGAGAATAAAGCTGAAGGGTTCTGTGTGATTCAGGAATATGTACTGATTTGTTTGCGCCTGACGATGTGTAATGGCAAAGGGCAAAAGGGGCATTCATTGTATTCTTGGATCAATCAGAAAATAGCCTCAGCCCAGGGAAGATCCTAGAGGAAAAGAGAGTCAGTATTTGGAAGAAAGCAAAAACAGTATTCAGGGAATTCTCAGGATGTTATAATACCTAACAACAAGAAGAAGGTAACTGGCAGATGAAGATGTACCATGTGGAAGATGACTTGCCACCATAATATGCATATTTATAAACACATGGGCATACCTTCAATGCTTTCCACAAATACGGGCATTAGACTATGAATATTAAATAAGCTTGCCTAAAACCGTAAGACTAGACAGATTAATTTACAAAGTGAATACAAAAAGAGAAAGCAAGAGTGCCAAGGACTGATTTTGAGGTATATAGTAGAGGAGAAGGAGAATCTGTGTGAATGCATGTTCTAACAGCAGAGTCAATGTCAATAACTTTGAAACCCCATAATGTGTGTGTGTGTGTGTGTGTGTGTGTGTGTGTGTGTGTGTGTGTGAGAGAGAGAGAGAGAGAGAGAGAGATCTAGTAATGCTGTAAGATCCTGCTCCTATTTCATACACCCCTACACACCAAGTTTAGAAATTCAAAAATAATAATACCATATTTATCCCTATCCCACAGCTTCCCTATTAATTTTTCTTCTTAGCTCAGTCCCCTGCCTAGTTTGATACATCCCTTTCAAGAGATAGAAACTCTTCTCAATTTTCTAGCGAACATCTGAGGGTATGGTGAGTGTAACATGTCTACCTCTTTCTATTTAGTTAAAACTTCACTTGGGATAATATATGTAAGAGTGGAGGGAGATCAGGGAAGGAAGCTCCAGGACAAAGTTGAGACAGATCCTATAACAGTTTTTATTCAGTAACAGAACTTTCTAAAGCAGTTTCTTTGTGGCAACACATCATAAGTAAAGTGCATGTATTTCAATAGATAAACAAATAAATACACAAATATTCTTACTGAGATAGATAATGTGAGCTGGCCTTGTAGCTTCCGGTAATTAGGATCAGGCATTGGGCTTCCCAACTCCATAGATTTAGGAATGGCCAAGACACCAAGCTGCCTAGACCTATCTTCTCATCATCAGTTTCCATGCCTTGAATTTCAACTTGTGTTTTCCTTAAAACCTTTTTATCCTACTTCTAAAAATTATCTATAGTCTTTATTTTATCGCACTCCACTTGGATTAATTGTATTAGCAGTGAAAGTTTCACAGCTCTCAGGCCACTTATCAAGCCTGAGGTTGTTTAGCAATACTAGACTGCAAATGCTTCCCAACAAAACTAGGCTACGCTACTTTTTATTGTCTATTTTAGTCTTGATTTCTCTTTTCCAGCGACCTGATCACCAGTTTCTTTTTTTTTTTAATTAAAAAAATCAGAAGCTTTTACAATATATTTTATTTAGGAGGCCAGTACATTTGTTACATAGCCAGATCCCTGGCAAGCAAATAGACACACTTAGAGACTATACAGTTGTAGCAGGTAATTCTCAAGCAATCTCACGTAATCGACACTTAAAAATCTTCCTGACCCTTTTCCACTCCTCAGTCTGAAACATTCTTTTCTTACTGTGTTTGAATCACAATTCCAGTCCTCTCTCCCTGAAATTCAGCTGGGCTCCTCAAAATTATTTGTAGTTTTTGGTATAAAGCTGATCAACCACAGATAGCAAAAAATTTTGGCAGTTCTGAAACAGTCCCCAGTCATCAGCTGTCCGCCTGGGTGTTTTATCCAGCCTGTACTTATTAGTCATGGGCTGACATTTTATCTAAAAAATGGATTTGGTTTCCATTGAAAATTTTGTGTCAGAAGATATGAACTTACACATCAACATTCATGGCCCAGCCTTCACTAATATTTCTTTAGAAGCCTGGCTAAAATTCAGTGACAAAACATGTTAGGCACTGATTGGTCCTACTTTTCCATTTCATTTTTTCCTAAATGCTTCTGGTCTCCAGAGGATCTGGTGCCAGGGTCTTCACTCACCACAACCTGAAAGCATCTTTACTTTTCATCTGTAGCCACATTTACCACTTGAAAACTCTGTATTAGAGATTAGCTATATATATCCCTGGCATCGCTCTAAGGATGTGGTTTAGGCAACCTGGATGCTGTACTCTGTTTCAAATATGCAAGATAGCAAATAAAAATGTAATTTAAATACTGGGATCTTCTCATTTAATAAGAAAATGAGTATGATTGTCTTCTAGAAGTGGGGAGATAACAGTGTAATTAGATTTCCTTCAACCAGGTTGTCCAGTAAATTCCACAGATGTGTAAGGGCAGTTGGGTTAGTGCTCTTAAGCACAGGTATCTTAGATGTTGACAAAAGGAGCTACCCTGGAAAAACTGAGGTGATGGTGTATATACTAAGAAGTTTGGCATTACTTTAGATGAATCAGGAACCATTTAAAAATTTTAAGTGTAAGAAGAAAAAAAGATCATATTTGCTTATTACTTTTTAGAGTGATTTCTTTTTTGGCAACATGGAGGATTATGACAGAAAGGTGATGTGTTCAAAATTGTAGTTAGGAAGAGGTCAGAGGCAATAGTTCAGAAGAAAAAGACAAATATTACAAAGAGTAGAGAGTAAATGAAGGATAAATTTTAGAACTATTTAGGAGACATCAGGACTACAGTAAGTTCATAATAAGTTGAATTTAGTTAATGGAGGCATATTTTGTTTTAAAGATTTTATTTATTTATTTATTTATTTAAGAGAGAGGGCGAGTGAGACTGCAAACGGGGGGTTGGGAGAGGGACAAGCAGACTGTGTGCTGAGCCACAGAGCCTGATGTGGGGCTCGATCCCATGACCCTGAGATCGTGACCTGAGCAGAAATCAAAAGTTGGAGGATTAACCGACTGAGACACCCAGGAGACCCAATGAAGGCTCATTTTTATTTAAATATACAGAAATGTTATTATAATATTCTGCTTTTGTAAATATGTTTTCCCATGATAGAGTTTCACCTTGCACTAGGGGTGAGGATGAGCAGAGAATTGGCTGGTACCCTAGTATACAGGCAACAGTGGTCATGTTGTGGGCAAGTGGAGTGAGATCTGGGTTTATTTAATGTTTTCTCCAATGTCCATCAGCTAGTCCCCTGGGCATTATGGTATTATGTATGGGCAAATTATGAAAATGAGTTTAGAATAACTCAAAGAAAGGGAGCTATATTCCACCCATGGAACTTTCAATTGAAACAAATACAGCATAAAAAATTGAGATTTATTTTTCAATATTAAATAATTTATTACTGTGAACACCATAATGCTTTTTTTCTCTACTGCTTTCTAATAACACATTTTGTGGAGAAATGTCACAATTGAGATTTCAATAAAGTCATTTTAAAAATACCAATCCAAATTTGGCAAAAGACTTGAGGGAAGTGTCTTACATAAAAGGAAAACACTGGAGGAAAAAGGTTCAGAAGAAAGACATACCTAAATCTTGATTTGCTATCAAGTAAGCTCTTAAAAAGAACATTCAGAATCTTGTGAGTCATCAGAAGTTATCTTTAATTTAAATTACAAATTAATTTCTGCCAAACCTAAAAGCTTTTTGAGTAATGAAGAAATCCTAATAAGTAATTTTGAATTTCACCAATCATAAGGAACAGCTATAATCTTTGAGAAAACTTTGTGTGTGAGTTATCTGCTGATTTTGCTTTTGTTACATCTTGAAATCATTAAGGCATTTTTTTAAAAGGAGATCCCCACTGTAACTTCAATACCACAAACCTTCAAAATTCTTTCTCATGAGTATAGCAAGATATGCGTTGCTTTTGCATTATGCATCAAATTCAGCGTGTGATAAGAACTGCCTATTCAACTTATATCTATTTATAGACAAATTTTAGACAAAGTGCAGGGCATCTTTATTGATCATTCCTTCCTTATTGCTGCATACATAATTCTTTAGTTATACATAACAAATAACAAGAATATCATGCAATGATATCCAATTTACATAGAAATTATATCCATTCTTTAAGATCTTGTTTATTTAGGTATTACTTTGCCTTACAAAATCTAGACATGCAGGTCAACTCCACTGAAGGTTTACAGAATAGCTGCTACCCTAACCTCCAGAGAAAGCAGCAACAACCATTTGTGTAGTCTACAATTGTCACCTCCAATCCCCAGGAATAGGTTTTATCACGGAATTCATCTTCATTGTCTTTTCAAGGATATGAGATTGCTTGACTTTCTGGCTGCAGGGGATCCCAGTAATTTTTCTCACACACTAGTCCTGGAAAATTCCCTCCATACACAGGAAAAAGTCTCAAGAAATGAAGGAGTAGCATGGATTTCAAACTCTCACAGGGAAGAAAACTATCTGTTTTTGTGTCTTGGTTTGCGCTTATAATAGAAATCATCTCTATTGTTATGTGATATGTACACAATAAATAGGCTTTCAGAATGATTAAACGCCTTAGCCTCACTTCAACTATTATTTTCAAAAGCCATTTATTTTGGGCATAGTAGAAAACCATAGTAAATATTTATGAAATCATTTGACTCCAGTGCTGTTGCTATGAGTATCTTTAATATTCTCATCTTTCCTAAAGAGTATGTAGCTTACGTTTTTGAAGTAATAACTAGAAGCTAATTCATGCCTTTTACAAATTATTTTAAATTTATAAGTAACATAAAATTATTAATAATACTAATTAATATTTAATTATTTATTAATAACAAGTATTTCTGATTTCCTACAGAGGTTATGATCTGACTTTACCATTTTTTCCTCAAAAATTAGAATCTAGGATTAGTTCAATAAAAAATGACAAAAAACATAAAATAATTCAATTTAGAGGAGAATTTGGTAAAGAGTCAGTTGCATCTTGGTAAAAATACTCCAAAGCATGAAACAAAAAGTCATTATAGTAAGTCATCTATGAGTAGCAAAGATGATTATTTAATTTTTAAAGCTTTTCATTCTTAAAAAATGATAAAAATACTATTTGGTGTGGAAAAATATACTGAGGTTGTTCTTGAAAACATCATTTTTCCTGATTAATTACTTGATAATCTATTAATTGAAAAAAGGTAAATCATAACTTTATTTTCCCATCACTATTTCTTCATCTATATTTTGGTAAGAATAAGATAAGTTTCTGTCTCAGTAAAAAAAAAATTGCTAAAATTGCAGTGGATTAATAAAATAAAGATTCAGGTCTTCTTCATTCTACTTATCCATTACAATTTTGCCTGGCGGCTGCACTCCACATAATCACACAGGACACTAGGCATATAAGCGTCACTTTTTTACACTTACACCTTCTGGAACATCTAGTCACCTGGATCTATGAATCAGGAGAAGAAACAACTGGTGAGGTATGTACCAGCTCTTTTTTCTTTTTTTTTTTTTAAGATTTTATTTATTCATCAGAGACAGAGAGAGAGGCAGAGGGAGAAGCAGGCTCCCCACTGAGCAGGGAGCCCATTGTGGGACTCCATCCCAGGACCCTGGTATCATGACCTGAGCCGAAGGCAGACATTTAACCATCTGAGACACCCAGGTGCCCAGCTCTTTTTTTGGCCTGTAATTAATACACATCATTCTATCTACCACTCATTGTCAAAATTTATCACATCATGTTTCTCAGCCAATCACATGGAAGTTGTAAAATGTGGGAGAGGCTATGAATACTTGTTGACATTCTATTTTTGACATGATAATTAAGAAAAAAAGAAGTCGGATCAGTTGTATTAAGTCTCTCCAGTTATAACACCATGTCATCTTATATTTTTATATCATACAATTCCCTTTATTGGCTTATAAACCTTATAGATTCTGTCACAGACCTTTAGCTTTTCCATATGTTTATATGCATTCAGGATGCAGTTTATTTGTATCAAACCAGTCCACATACACTGATTCTCGTAGTCACACATTCACATGAACCTTTCTCAACATGAAGTTTTAGAAAAGTGGATTTTTGTTTTCTTCTGCTGTGCTATCTCTAGACTTAGAATAAAATGTCTTAAGTTCTGGAACACACATTACTAAATTTCAAGAATAAAATAAGGTAATTACAGTAAAAATAATGTACCTTAAATAACTTTGTTAGCATGTGACTCTTCAAAAACCAACTTGTTTTTCTTGATTCTTCTCATTCCTCATAACATTTCATACAAATGTGAGGTAAATTTCTATTTGTGACTTATAAAATTGTTTTAATTAGATCTCAATATAAATATCTCAACATTCCTTCTTTAAGATGCTTCACAGTAAATGCCAGTAGTGAATACATAAAATAAATTACCTCTAAATTTTCTATTGGTAATCAGTGTTTATTTCTTTTCCCAATTAATTGATTGACCTTCCCTGTATTTTAGGATTATTAGCTTGAAAAGATAATTCTTCTTTTCCACAAGTAAAATGATGTCCCTAGAGGTAACAGCTAAGGGTTGCCATAAGTACTCACATTTTTATTATCATTCCAAGTATTATTACAGAGACAATTGTTCTTCTGAGCACTTACTTTCATTACCCCTTCCACTGTTAGTAGTTTTGCTCCCATAGAACATTTTCTTTTATAAATAATAACTGACTTCCAAGCTTTAATGCGAAGTTAATTTCTTAACATTGGGAGACCTGGGGGAAAAAAAAACAACTTTCAATGATCTATAAAGATAACATTAGTTCTTACATAAAGTATTTTTATTTGTTTAAACTTGGTGTTAATGGTCAGGTTGTTTTATGACAGATCTTTGCACATTTTGAAAACCAG
Source organism: Eumetopias jubatus (assembly GCF_037043125.1). Classification (NCBI taxonomy): domain Eukaryota; kingdom Metazoa; phylum Chordata; class Mammalia; order Carnivora; family Otariidae; genus Eumetopias; species Eumetopias jubatus. The sequence continues at coordinate 37,144,060 of NW_028274807.1, forward strand.
AAAAGTGGCTGATCATTAATTTTATAATTTTTTATAAGAGAAGTTATATTTTGATCATGTATATTAAATACTATGTTTCCTTAAATATATCTGTACATATATTTGATATATAAACATATTAACATATACTTAACATATATACACATCCATATATATTAAATAATATATATGTTACATAACATAATATGTAACAATTCATTATATCTTTATTGTGACCAAAGTAACTGACCATAATCCCTACAGCCAGACAAATTCATTCACCAGATCCAGAAAAGCTGCCTTATAGTCATGTAGTTTTAGAATGCTCATTAAGATGAAATTATTTTACTTAAATTGATTTTATTATAATATTCTGAAAATATTTTCCTAATCTCTATGTCTATGCTATCCTTGAATATTACAAAATAAATATTATTCAATTAAAGTTAAAACATTTACATATTAAAATAATGAGGAAAAGGAAAAAAAATAAATCTTTTACCTCTTGAATTCACTCAAAGAAAAGCATAATGATGTAATAAGAATGAAAACAGCAATACACTCAATATGCAAATATTTCTTATATGCAAAAAAGAACAGTTCTCTCTATAAGGTATATTCAAGTGAACTGTAATTATGATATAACTATAACAATGGTTTTGATTCTTTTGGGACCAATTTGTACAGGCCTTCCCTTCTAGATCCAATCGAAAAATCTATGGACAATTAATTCAAGCCCTGTTCCTACCTAGGCATGCATGAATAAAAATTAGATAATTTAATGTGATTCTCTTATTGTTATTACACCAAAAGCACATAAGAGTATGCTTGAAACTTTTTTCTACTTACAGGTGCACTGAACTAAACATATTTTAATTGCTTTATGTGTTCTTACTTGCACTATGGCTAATGAGCTTTAAAATAATATATTTCTTTCCCTAATGGGTAGACTTTAAACTAAGTGTTTCAGAAGACATAAATCAAGTATATATTTCAGAAATATTCTTAGAGACATTTAATCATACTATTTCATCAAACATTCTTGGAAACAGATCACCAAAAGTGTCCTAAAACCTCAAACACAATTACAAAAGCTGAGTTGTCTTAAGTACTTCCCTAATAGAACATCAGGAGGCTTAATTCACATGCTATGAGGCTTTATCATAGGTAAAACCACATACTCGAATAATCTTTGGGCATTAAACCCTATTCATGGAGTTCATCAAAATTAGATGCAACTATAGATTAGTTTAAAATAGGTTACACTGCTTTTTGTCACCATGGTTTACAGATATAAATAGAAACTCTGAATTATACAAGAGTAGTTGGTGAAACTGAATTTCTTAAATGTTTTTTTTTCTATTAAGATGCCATCGTGTTTTAATTACAGGTGTTATCTCGTTTCCTTCCCACTTAAGGTATATACTTCATGAAGGACTTGCAGTATTTATTATAGTTATTAGCCTCAAATTTTATTAGAAATTCGTGATTTATGATTCCTTCCAACTGATGTTTTTGTTACCTGTTTTTGCTGCCTGGAGGAAGCAGTCATTTCAAACGATAATCCTGTCACCCCATTGTATTTTGTAATTCATAAAATAATATTCCGTGTGTTTTGCTTCTAGAAAGCTTAACTCCAAAATTCTATTTTTAGCTATATACATTTACAGCCAGATTTTTTTGAAGGGGCATCCGCCATAATTATTTCATATCAAATTTAGTCTAACCACTTCTCATGAATTCAGTCATCATATTCCTACTCTACAATCCTGGCATTTTTATCCTTAGTGGAATAAATTAGAAACACAGATGGATAATCTGGGAAATATTCCACATGAATATTTTTTTAAACACAATTCTTGTCAAGCACAGATTTTATAAGATTCAGTTTATAGTTTTAATAAATAGAGTTCTGATTATTAACTGTACCATTTTCAAAATCAAATGAGACATGAGATCTTTTACATAAAGATTTATACAGCTCTACTGCTTAAGGAATCAGCTTGAAATCCAAGCTGTTTTTCCTTATGGTATTAAAAAAGCAAAGTAAGTTTGACTCAGGACAAAGAAAATGTTTTTGTGTTCAGTTGTTCAAGGTCCACATTTAAGTCTATTCCTTTAGGAAAATGCTCACTACCCAGTGAAAAATATTAATCCAAATTTGAGTGGAATGTAGTAGCTCTCATATTTCAACTTATCTTTTGTTGCCTTAGTAATGATACTCTTTTCCCTCTCATTTTTTTTCCAGTCAGGTGTCTTATTCCATTATGTCCCTTCTTCTTTATTTTCCTACTTGATATCTGAAAATGGTTAGTTTGGTTCCTTTAAACTTATCTCCATGGAGTGATGCCCTAACAACAGACATAAATCCAAAAGTAGGCACAGTAGGATGGCACAAACTCCCACATACAGCACACAGCATCATCTGTATGTATCCCAATCCCAAAAGAACAGAAAGGGACCCATTAGATCTTTACCTCTTTCCTTAAACAGCTTTGGACATGAACCAGGTGAAAATATGGATAGGAAAATCATTAAAGATAAAATTATAAAGAACTCAGTCCTCCAAAAATAGGGAAGTATTCAAAACAGTCACAGACTGATGACTAGTGGCAGAAATAATTCTTTTTTTCTGCATTACTATCTTAAATTTCCACATCATGGAGACCTACAAAAAACAAGAGACTTTTGCAAAGGTGCCAAGTAAGTGATCCAGCATCCTCAACAGGTGAACTGGCGTGGAAGTGGGAGAGTAGACTGGTTTATGGCTCCCAGCTGGGACTGCAGGAGTTCTCAAAGTCTTAACTACAAACTTAGACTAGACTAAGAATATTTGAGAGGAAATTTTGGGGAATTAAGGCCATTGATTACTTATTGAGATGAGCATTCAATATAGATGAGATAATCTTTTCCTTAGATTATTAGAGAGAAGGGGGTTCATAGATAATTAGCAGTGCATATTAAGCAGCTGAAGTTGAACAAGAAATAGTAACTAATAAACACAGCAAGCTGGATATTTTTTGCTTGCTTGTCCAGATCCACTCTTGGCTCTTTTCTGCCCTGTTTTGTACTACAGGAGCCGATCTCCACCAACTTGTTCGTCTGTAGTCTGTTGAAATCTGGCTTCCCTTTGCTTTGATACAATAGGATTCATTCAGAGGACATTAAAGCATGAGAGGAGAAACAGGTGGTGTGTTTATTCTTTTGGGGTCACTGGGGCCTGTAGTTTGGTGGTGGCCCCAATCTTCCACCTAACCAGAGCTCCTGTAACATGGCTGCTATTTCAAGACTAAAGCTCTCAGCAGATATAGATTATTACTTTCTCTTTTTGCTTCTGCAGACCTAAGGGGTATTAAGATATAATTATTTTTAATAGTTTCTGAGTAGTTTACCATTACTTGTTGGTTCCTTTAACCCTGTTCTCACTTTTGTTTATAGTTCCAACATTGAAGGTCCAGGTACTCCATGCTTCCTTTCAAGTACATGCAATATACTTATAATAGTTCCTGGTATAAAGAAGGTAAATTAACATTTTATACTTTGAATTATTTTTCTCTTCAAAATATTGGTATATATTAGAAAGTATCTCTTCAATACCAGTTTTGTAACTGAAAATTTTTCTATATGCTTGAAAAAGTATACACTGGTATACACCAGAAACATTAGTGTTTTATTTTTGTTGATGAAGTATTCAACATAAAGAAGATATTAACTAGTGATATAGTTTAATAATAAAAAATGCACCTACCGATGTTGTTTCATATAACTTTTACTTTTTTGCTCTCCTGAAATAGATTTGAAATAAAATTTTCTAGATATCTTATGTCTGAAAAATACTACTTTATAGCACTTTACATTTTATAATGCTTGGGCATATGTACAATTGTCATCCTTTCCACAACCCTAGAAATAGAAATGATTACCTATATTTGCTGAGGATGAGAAAAGTTAGGAGACTTGCCTTCTAATAGCTGGTAAAAGTGGGACTCAAATAGCAATATTAGTTTTGCTTCCTACTATAACATGTTATAATTTCCAATTGGAACTTTTTTTAGATGTTGGCATTGGAGAACATTGAATTAAACAGTGGCCCAAATGTAAAGAAATATTAAGTTTACCTAAGGGGCAAGCTGTATAGACTTGAAGACCATTTTTCAGGTTGGGTATAAAGGCAAACCAAAATTATCCTTGGGAATGATTTCATGATGTCTGGTTCCTTAAATAAATGTCAATTCTTTCTTGGTGTCCTGAAGAGACACTTAAGCCTCCAAATGTTCCTCCAAAGTTCAAATGACAAATGTATGCCATCTGGAAACTGCAATTAAGGACTTTAAAATATATCTAAAAGGTTACTTCTCATTTACTCTTAGGATGTAGAAAGCAAGAAAAAGTGTTCCTTCAAATCTAACAACCAGTAAGAGCCAGATAATCTCAAAATCAAAACTTGTCTTAAACCCATTAGAGAGTTAAGGTTGCAGGACACCCAAATAGTCTTTGAGGTTCCTGCCTTCACTTAGAGGAGAAAACTGGCACAACTGTGACAATAGAACAAAGACTGGACTGCAATGCAAATGAATAAGAATTCAGATACATTTTTTTCATTAATTGCTAAGAGCTAAATGTTGCCTTTCATGATAGTACAGAACCTCAGGGAGCCACAGACACAAGTGGGGTTTGTGCCTCTCTCCTCAGATTCTACTTCATGGACTTTCATGAGGTACTCATAAGAAATATGAGGGTAGAATGGAAAATCAGACAGTGTCTCTCAGTGATACAGGTCTGGGAGAGAGGAAAGTGCTGCTTGTGTGGAAAAGACAGGAACTCTGCTCAAACCTTTTCCCCTAAAAAAAAAAAAAAAAAAAAGGAAAAAAACACAGAAAGGAAGGAAGTAAGGGAGGGAGGGAGGAAGCGAAGGAGAGAGGAAGGAAGAAGAGAAGAGAAAAGAAAACTCTTAAGCCCCTGGGAGTCAGGCTGCAAACTTTTTCTCTTTTTGGTCACAGATGGAGAGCCACTGTTGTTGAGGAAAGAAAAACTGAAGTGGAGGAATATGGGGACCTATAACTCCTGGAGCAGAGGCAGTAAATTCTCCTGATACCAGATGATTAGTGATATCCCAACACTGCAAAGGGGGCAGGCAGATCACTGAGAAAGGCCTATCTCTGTGACTCAGAGACACTAAACCTGCCTAAGACTTATCTAGACCAGGACATAAGGACAAATGAAAAACTTCCCCACTGTCCAGAAAACTCTCCAAAATAAAAATTGAGAAGGGGCATTTTAATTTCCAAGCATACATACTATATACCTCAGTCTCTCCTGCTGACAGTCTTTCAACTAAAAAGTTATGAGATAGACACACACACACACACACACACACACACACACACACGCACGCACACTGGAATATTCTTCAGGACAAAAAAAAAAAAGAAATGGAAATTATACCGTTAACAACATAAATGGACTTTGAGGGCCTTGTAGACACAGAAAGACAAATACTGTGTGATCTCACTTATATATGGCATCTAAAAACATCAAACTCAGAAACAAAAAGAACAATGGTGTTGCCAGGGGCCAAGAAGTGGAAAAAATAGGGAGATGTTGGTCAAAGGGTACAAACTTTCAATTATAAGGTAAGTTTCAGGTATAAAATGTACAGCATGGTGACTACAGTTAACAATACTGTATCATATACTTAAAAGTTGCTATGAGAGATTTAATATTCTCACCATAGCAACAACAAAATTCTCACCATCCCACAACAAAACATGTGGGATCAAAGATGTAACTAGCCTTATTATGGTAAGCATTTTACTATATATGTATATATATATATATATATATATATATATATATATAAATGAAATCATTACATTGATTACATTACGTTAAACTTACAAAATAATATAATGTTATATGTCAAATTGCAATAAAGCTGGAAAAAATAAACAAATCATAAAATAAAAAAATATTTTTGCCACATGGATAAAACATAATGGAAAATATCCTTAATATTTTAAGTACTCTTATAGAAAACTGTCAGTTTTAAAAAAGGAAATGGCCAATAAAAGCAGAATTATTCTATCTTCCTGATAATCAAATAAATCCAAAATATAACCATTTTTACACATGCCAGTTTATATAGAGAAAATAATTAATACTGCTGTGATCTTGTGAATACAAAAATTCTATCATATAATTGATATGAGTATAATTGGGTATAACCTTCCAGGTGGCAATGGGTAATATGCTTAACATTTAAATATTATATGTCCCTTTACTATTTTTTACAGAATTTTTATTACAAAAATTTATCCTAAAGAGGTCATCAGAGAAGTATGCAAAGGTATATGGAAAGGATGTTTATTTTAGCTTTGTTTCTAATAATATAAAATTGATCATAAATAACCTAAACTCATCTATATTAAAACAGATGAATTCATCATACAGCTAAAATATTTATATTGAATACTGTATTGTAGAAATGTTTCATTTTGTACTTTATACACATAAATTGCTTATTTTATTAGTGATATAAAATATTTTCATTTTTCAATGCAATTAGGATTTTTTTTCCTATTTCCAGATGTTTCTTTTTATTTCTTGCCTAATTTTTAAGTCATTAATACTTATCAGTTTTAGAAGAAACTTCCTGGTGTGCCTGGGTGGCTCAGTTGGTTAAGCATCTGACCCCTGATTTCAGCTCAGGTCATAATCTCAGGATCTTGAGTTCAAGCTCCGTGTCAGGCTCTGTGCTGGGTGTGGACCCTGCTTAAGATTCTCTCTCTCCCTCTGCCTCTCACCCCCTCTCATTCTCTCTAAAATTTAAATAAAGGAGAAGGAAGTTCCTATTTGAACATTTCCAATATTTCTTAAAAATAGTTTTTTTGAAATAAAATCTCTGCATAATAATCAAATGTTCATAATTTTAAAACTAGAGTAGAAGCAAAGTCAAAGAGATTGCTCCATTATCATTCTGACTTATAGGTGAAGTAAAATGTAGATTTGAATATAAACATCTTATGAACATTTTAGATTAAAATGAATTCCTTGGTATAAAGTGAGGTTTTGAAAAAAATAAGAAAGATATGGGGGAAAGGGCCCTTGAAATTTTGAACTTTATGTCACAATTTCCTTGCTCTTCTCATCAGAACTAACTTGAAGACAATTACTTGTATTCCTCCTGCAGTTTTCATAATAGGGATGTAGATGTCACAGGGATGCTGAATAAGTCCCCAGCCCCTCCTAACTGGCTATACAGCATGCCTCCCTAAAGGTTGACTAAAGCTGGGGCGCCTGGGTGGTGCAGTTGGTTAAGCGTCTGACTCTTGGTTTTGGCTCAGGTCACGATCTCAGGGTCCTGAGATCGAGCCCTGCATTGGGCTCTATGCTCAGCAAAGAGTCTGCTTAAGATTGTCTCTTTCTCTCTGTCTACCCCTCCAGCTCATGTGGTCTCTCTAAAATTAAAAAAAAAAAAAATCTAAAAAAAAAGATGACTAAAGATATGCTAAGAAAGTGTGTCTACTGATTTTTACATAAACATTTCTTAAAAGTGTAAATATTCACAAAGGGAAACAATGTTATTGTTACAAAATTAAATTAATAAAATTTGTTAATTTATTAATTTTAATATTAAAATAGTAGTTGATAGAATCAAAGAAAGATGTTGAAAAGGAGAGAGGATATCCTTGTCTTGTTCCTGATCTTAATGGAAAAGCTTCAGGTTTCTCACAATTAATTATGGTGTTACCTGTAGGTTTTTATAATCTTTACCAAGTAGAGAAAGTTCCTGTCTGTTCCTAGTTTAATGAGAGTTTTTGTTATAAATGTATGTTCGATTTTTGCCAAATGCTTTTGCTGCACCTAGTGATATGATCATGTAATTTTTCTATTTTAACCTGTTGATGTGATGGATTACCTTAACTGATTTATAAATGTTGAACCAGCCGTGCATATCTGGGATAAATCACATCAGTAATGGATGCAATTCCTCTTATACATTGTTAGAATCAATTCCCTAATATTTTGTTGAGGATTTTTGCATCCATAGTCATGAAAGAAATTGGTCTGCAGTTTCTTTTTTTGTAATGTATTTCCTTGGTTTTGTATTACAGTAATGCTGGCCTCATAGAATAAGTAAGAAAGTATTCTTTCTACTTCTGTCCTCTTGTAAAAGAGAACTGGTTTCATTTCTTTAAATATTTAGAAGAACTCACTAGTGAGCCCATCTGGGCCTGATGCTTTAGAAAGGTTAATTACTGTTTCAGTTTCTTTAATAGCTATAGACCTATTCAAATTGTCTATTTCTTCTTATGTGAGTTTTGATAAGCTAATGAATTTCAAGGAATTGGTTCATTTCATCCAGGTTATTAAATTTGTGGGGAGAGAGCTGTTCAGAGTATGTTTTTGTTATCTATTTAATGTCCATAGGGTATACTGATGTCCCTTCTTTCATTTATATTAATAATTTGTGTCTTCTCTTTTTTATTTTCCTTAGTGAGCCTGGCTAGACACATACCAATTTTATTGATGGCTACAAAAAGCCAACTTTTGCTTTTGTTGAATTCCTTATAGATTTCCTGTTTTTGATTGCATTAATTTCTGCTCTAATTCTAATTATTTCTTTTCTTCTATTTATTTTGGATTTAATTTACTCTTTTTTTTCTTCTGGTTTCCTAAATTGGAAACTTAAGATTATTGATTTGAGATCTTCTTTTCTAACATATGCATTCAATGCCATAAATTTTCCTCTAAGCACTCCTTTTGCTGCATCCCACAAATTTTGGTAATTTGTGTTTTTTTTATTTTATTATGTTATGTTAATCACCATACGTTACATCATTAGTTTTTAATGTAGTGTTCCATGATTCATTGTTTGCATATAACACCCAGTGCTACATTCAATACCTGCCCTCTTTAATACTCATCACCAGGCTAACCCATCCCCCACCCCACTCCCATCTAGAACCCTCAGTTTCTTTCTCAGAGTACATAGTCTCTTATGGTTCATCTCCTGCTCCGATTTCCCCCTCTTCATTTTTCCCTTCCTGCTATCTTCTTTTTTTTTTTTTTTTAACATATAATGTATTATTTGTTTCAGAGGTACAGGTCTGTGATTCAATACTCTTACACAATTCACAGCACTCACCATAGCTCATAACTTCCCCAATGTCCATCACCCAGCTACCCCATCCCTACCACCCCCCACTACTCCAGCAACCCTCATTTTGCTTCCTGAGATTAAGAATTCCTCATAGAAGTGAGATCATATGATACATGTCTTTCTCTGATTGACTTATTTCTCTCAGCATAATACCCTCTAGTTCCGTACATGTCATTGCAAATGGCAAGATTTTGGTTTTTTGATAGCTGCATAATATTCCATTGTATATATATACCATATCTTCTTTATCCATTCATCTGTTGATGGACATCTTGGCTCTTTCCATAGTTTGGCTATTGTGGACATTGCTGCTATAAACATCAGGGTACCCATACCGGATCACTACATTTGTATCTCTGGGGTAAATACCCAGTAGTACCATTGCTGGGTGATATGGTACCTCTATTTTCAACTTTTTGGGAAACCTCCATACTGTTTTCCAGAGTGGCTGTGCCAGATTGCCTTCCCACCAACAGTGTAAGAGGGTTCCCCTTTCTCCACATCTCCACCAACATCTGTCATTTCCTGACTTGTTAATTTTAGCCATTCTGACTAGTGTAAGGTGGTATCTCATTGAGGTTTTGTTTTGGATTTCCCTGATGCCGAACAATGTTGAGTACTTTCTCACGTGTCTGTTGGCCATTTCAATATCTTCTTTGGAAAAATATCTGTTCATGTCTTCTGCCTATTTCTTCATTGGATTATTTGTTCTTTGGGTATTGAATTTGATAAGTTCTTTAAGATTTTGGATACTAGCCCTTTATCTGATATGTCTTTTGCAAATATCTTCTCCCATTCTGTCGGTTGTCTTTTGGTTTTGTTGACTGTTTCCTTTGCTGTGCAAAAGCTTTTTATCTTGATGAAGTCTCAATAGTTCATTTTTGCCCTTGCTTCCCTTGGTTTGGCGATATTTCTAGGAAGATGTTGCTGTGGCTGAGGTCGAAGAGGCTGCTTCTGCTTCTGCTTCTGCTTCTGCTTCTTCTTCTGTTTCTCCTTCTTCTTCTTCTTCTTCTTCTTCTTAACATATAATATATTATTTGTTTCAGAATTACAAGTCTGTGATTCAACAGTCTTACACAATTCACAGCACTCACCATAGCACAAACCCTCCCCAATGTCTATCACCCAGTCACCACATCCCTCCAACCCCACCACTTCAGCAACCCACCGTTTTTTTTCAGTTTTGGTAGTTTATACATCTCTAGGAATGCATCCACTTTTTTCCAGATTATCTAATTTACTGGCATATAGTTGCTCTATAATGTTCTTATAATTGTTTGTATTTCTTTGGCATTGGTTGTGATCTCCCCTCTTTCATTCATGATTTTATTTATTTGGGTCTTTTCTTTTTGATAAGGCTGGCAAGGGGTTTATCAATCTTATTAATTCTTTCAAAGAACCAGCTCTACTTTTGTTGATCTGTTCTACTGTTCTTTTGGTTTCTATTTCATTAATTTCTGCTCTATTTTTTACTATTTCTCTTCTCTGGCTGAGTTTAGGCTTTGTTTGCTGTTCTTTCTCCAGCTCCTTTAAGTATAGGGATAGGTTGTGTATTTGAGACCTTTCTCATTTCTTGAGAAAGGCTTGTATTGCTATATACTTTCTTCTTAGGACCGCCTTTGCTGCATCCCAAAGATTTTGAACAGTTGTGTTTTCATTTTCATTGGTTTCCATGAATTTTTTTTAATTCTTCTTTAATGTCCTGGTTGACCCATTCATTCTTTAGTAGGATGCTCTTTAGCCTCCATGTATTTGAGTTCTTTCCGACTTTCCTCTTGTGATTGAGTTCTAGTTTCAAAGCATTGTCATCTGAAAATATGCAGGGAATGATCCCAGTCTTTTGGTCTCAATCTCAGGTTGAGACCTAATTTGTGACCTAGGATGTGATCTATTCTGGAGAATGTTCCTTGAGCACTAGAGAAGAATGTGTATTCTGTTGCTTTGGGATGTAATGTTTTGAATATATCTGTGAAGTCCATTTGTCCAGTGGGTCATTTAAAGTCTTTATTTCCTTGTTGATCTTTTGCTTAGATGATCTATCCATTTCAGTCAGGGGGGTGTTAAAGTCCCCTACTATTATTTTATTTTTATTGATGTGTTTCTTTGATTTTGTTATTAATTGGCTTATATAATTGGCTGCTCCCATGTTAGGGGCATAGCTATTTAATTGTTAGATCATCCTGTTGGATAGACCCTTTAAGTAAGTAGGATATAGTATCCTTCCTCATCTCTTATTATAGTCTTTGGTTTAAAATTTAATTTGTCTGATATAAGAATTGCCACCCTGGCTTTCTTTTGATGTCCTTTAGCATGGTAAATTGCTTTCCACCCCCACACTTTCAATCTGTAGGTGTCTATGGGTCTAAAATAAATCTCTGGCACACAGCATATGGATGGGTCTTGTTTTTTTATCCAATCTGATACCGTGTGTCTTTTGATTGGGGCATTTAGCCCATTTACATTCAGGGTAACTATTGAAAGATATGAATTTAGTGCCATTGTATTGTCTGTAAGGTGACTGTTATTTTATATTGCCTCTGTTCCTTTCTGGTCTATGTTACTTTTAGGCTCTCTCCTTGCTTAAAGGACACCTTTCAATATTTCCTGCAGGTCTGGTTTTGTGTCTGCAAATCCTTTAATTTTTGTTTGTCCTGGAAGCTTTTTATCCCTCTTTCTGTTTTCAGTGACAGCCTAGCTGGATATAGTATTCTTGGTTGCATATTTTTCTCTTTTAGTGCTCTGAATATATCATGCCAGTCCTTTCTGGCCTGCCAGGTCTCTGTGGATAGGTCTGTTGCCAATCTATTGTTTCTACCATTGTAGTTTACAGACCCCCTGTCCAGAGCTGCTTTCAGGATTTTCTCTTTGTCTCTGAGACTCGAAAGTTTTACTATTAGATGTAGGGATGTTGACCTATTTTTATTGATTTTGCAGGGTGTTCTTTGTCCCTCCTGGATTTTGATGCCTGTTTCCTTCCCCAAATTAGGGTAGTTCTCTGCTATAATTTGCTCCAATATACCTTCTGCCCCTCTCTGTCTTTCTTCTTCTTCTGGGATCCCAATTATTCTAATATTTTTTCATCTTATGGTATCACTTATCTCTTGAATTCTGCCCTCATGATCCAGTAGTTGTTTATCTCTTTTTCTCAGCTTCTTTATTCTCCTTCATTTGGTCTCCTATGTCACTAATTCTCTCTTCTGCCTCATTTATCCTAGCAGTTAGAGTCTCCATTTTTTATTGCACCTCATTAATAGCCTTTTTGATTTCAACTTGGTTAGATTTTAGTTCTTTTATTTCTCAGAAAGGGTTTCTCTAGTATCTTCTATGCTTTTTTCAAACCCAGCTAGTATCTTTATAATCGTCATTCTGATCTCTAGTTCCGACATCTTACTAATGTCCATATTGATTAGGTCCTTTGCAGTCGGTAGTGCCTGTTGTTCTTTTTTTTTTTTTTTTGAGGTGAGTTTTTCCATCTTGTCATTTTGTCCAGAGGAGAATAGATGAATGGCAGAACAAAATGCTAACAGGGTAACAATGACCCCAGGAAAATATACACTCAACAAATCAGAAGAGACCTGAAACCAGGGGAAAGAAAGACAAAGAAAGAAAAAAGTAAAAGAAAAAAAAAGAATATGATCAAATATGATCAGACTGGTGAATGGATCAGTGGCACACACTAGATTTTGGGTGTATTTTGATCTGTTAGAGGAAACTGCCTCCCAAAATTTTAAAGAAAGAAAAACTTATATATATATATACAAAAATAAGGGTAAATATGATGAAGGGATGAAATATGACTGTAAAGATGAAAATTATAGAAGATATTATAAAAGGAATTGATAAGAAGTTGGTTGAAAAAAGAAAAAAGAGAAATTAAAAAAAAACAACTTATATATATACCAAAAATAAGGTTAACTACAATGAAGGGATAGAATATGACTCTAAAAATGAAAAATAAAAATGTTTAAAAAAGGGATTGATAAGATGTTGGTTGAAAAAGGGAAAAAGAAAAATTCAAAAAAATAGAAAAAGAAATAAAAGAAAATTTAAAAAATTAACTTTGAAAGACTAAAGAATCATGGGGAAAAAAAACAAGAATTCTCTGTGCTGTATTCCCCTGGTGCTAGAGTTCTGCATTTGTCATTGATCAGTAAAATTGGTCTTGGCAGGCTGTTCTTGCTGATCTTCTGGGGCAGGGGCCTGTTGCAGTGATTCTCAAATGTCTTTGCCAGAGCCATAACTGACCAGACCTTGACGGGCACTGGGCTAAGTAATCCGCTCAGGTTTTCTCTTGGGAGCTTTTGTTCCCGTGACCAAGCGTTTCTACCTCTGGCACATGACCCGGTTTGGAGTAAGCCCAGCAGATTCCTTTGGTGTACTCCCACGCTGCTCTTCCCAGGGGAGGAAGGGCGTTCTCCCCAGATATGCCGCTTGTTAGGTCCCTGCTCCAAGAGCAGTGGCCCAACTGTCCTGCAGATCATGGTTTATGGCAACACCAAGCTGAAAGCCTGCTCCTTGGCTCTGTCTTTGCATCCAGCTTCCCTGCTCTGATACTTGGGAGTTCTGCCACACTCAGGAACCCCAGGTCTTTCTGTGACCCCGAGGGTCCTGAGACCACACTGTCCCAGAGAGGGTTCCACCCCCAGCTTAGCCACTGGAGTGCTGTCCCTCAGCTGAGCCGACTTCTACAAGTTCTGATTTTGTGCTCCACTGCTCTGTCACTTGCTGGGAGCCAGTTGACGGAGTCTCCCTACCCTGCTGTCTGTCTTCCCATATATCACCTGGGATTCACTTCATGACACATCCTACCTTCCAGAAAGTGCTTGCTTTTCTATTCAGAGAGTTGCTGCTATTCTTTTCTTCAATCTCCTGTTGAGTTTGTAGGTGTTCAGAATGGTCTGATAACTAGCTGAGTTCCCTGGACCAGACAAAATTTAGGTCTCCTACTCCTCCACCATCTTGCTCCTCTGGGGTATTTTTATTTTCAATTAGTTCAAACTATTTTTTAATTTCTTTTGAGATTTCTTCTTTGAACCATGTGTTACTTAGAAATATGTTGTTTAATCTCCACATATTTGGGGATTTTTCCAGTTACCTTTCTGTTACTAATTTCTAGTTTAATTCCATTGTGGATTTCACTCACACATGGAATTTAGGAAATAAAACAAACAAGCAAGAGGGGAAAAAAGAGAGAGGCAAACCAATAAACAGATTCTTAACTATAGAGAACAAACTGATGTTTATCGGGGGGAGGTGGGTGGGAGGATGGGTGAAATCGGTGATGGGGATTAAGGAGTGCACTTGTGATGAGCACTGGGTGCTGTATGGAAGTACTGAATCACTATATTGTACACCTGAAACTAATTTTACACTCTATGTTAACTAATTAGAACTTAAATAAAAACTTAAAAACTAACTAAATAAAAGTAGATATTGTATGATTTCTATTTTTAACTTGTTAAGGTGTGATTTATGACCCAGTATATAGTCTATCTTGGTGAATGTTCCATATGAGCTTGAGAATGTGTATTTGCTCTTGTTGGATGAAGTAGTCTATAGATGTACTTGGTTTATGGTGTTATTGAGTTCAACTGTGTCCCTACTGATTTTCTGGCTGCTGGATTTGTCCGTTTCTGATAGAGGGGTGTTGAACTATGATAGTGAATTCATCTTTTTCTCTTTCCAGTTCTAACAGTTTTTGACACTCATAGATTGACACTCTGTTAGAAATATGCATGTTCAGGATTGTTACTTTTTCTAAACAATTGACCCATTTATCATTATGTAATGTCTCTGATAACTTTATGTCCCTTACAACTTTCCTTGTTTTGAAGTCTGCACTGTCGGATATTAATATATCTTTTGCTTTCTTTTTTTTTTTTTTTAAGGATTTTATTTATTTATTTATTTGAGATAGAGAGAGAGAGACAGCATGAGAGGGGATAGGGTCAGAGGGAGAAGCAGGCTCCCTGCTGAGTCGGGAGCCCAATGTGGGATTCGGTCCCAGGACCCCAGGATCATGACCTAAGCCAAAGGCAGTAGTTTAACCAACTGAGCCACCCAGGTGCCCTAGCCTCTGCTTTCTTTTGATTAGTGTTAGCATGGCATATTTTTTCCATCTATTTACTTTTAATTTATATGTCTTTTTATTTAAAGCAGGCTTCTTGTAGACAACGTATAGGTGGGTAGCATTTTTTGAATGACTCTGACAATCTCTGTCTTTTATGCATTTAGATCATTGACATTCAAAGCAATTATTGATATATTTGGATTACTATCTATCATATTTTTTTATTTGTTCTTACTTTTGTCTCCTACTTTTTTCCTGCCTTGTGGGGTTTTAATCAAGTGTTTTATATAATTTTCTCTCCTTTCATCACATATTAGTTACTTTTATTTATTTATTTTACTTTTTGTAGTAGTTGCCTTAGAGTTTGTAATACACATTTGCAACTAATACAAGTCCATATTCAAGTAACACTATGTCACTTCATGGGTAATGTCAGCACAATAACAAATAATCTTACCTTCTATCCTTTGTGTAATTACTTCATTCATTTCACTTATATATAAGTACACATAACCATATACTAATAGCAATAATGTATTTGATTATATATGCTTATGTATGTACCATATATATAAAAAAATAAAAGTTTTTATTTTACCTTCACTTTTTCCTTTTTTAATGTGTTTTCTTTATATAGATCTAAGTTTTTTGCCTATATTTTTTCCTTCTCTCTAAAATATTTCATTTAATATTTCTTACAAGGTATGTCTACTGGAAAAAAATTCTCTTGATTTATGTTTATCTGAAAAGTATTTACTTCTCCTTTATTTTTGATAGAAAAATTTCCAGTGTACAGAATTCCAGGTTTGTTTGTTTGTTTTTTCCTGTCAGCACTTCAAATATACACTCTACTCTTTTCTTGCTTGCATGGTTTCTCAGGGGGGTAAGATGCAACTCTTATCTTTGTTGCTATTTAAGAATGATGGCTTTACCCCAAAAATAAGTCACCCAGTTAAGAAATCGACAGAAGACACAAACAGACATTTTTCCAAAGAGGACATACAGATGGCTAACAGACACATGAAAAGATGCTCAACATCAAGAAAATACAAATCAAAACCATGATGAGATACCACCTCACACCTGTCAGAATGGCTAAATTTGACAATGCAGGAAATAACAAATGTTGGCAAAGATTCGGAGAAAGGGGAACTCTTTAAACTGCTAGTGAATGCAAACTGGTGCAGCCACTCTGGAGAACAGTATGGAGGTTCCTCAAAAAGTTAAAAATAGAACTACCCTACAAGCCAGCAATTGTACTACTGGATATTTTACCCAAAGGATACAAAATACCGATTCAAAGGGGCCAATGCACCCCAATGTTTATAGCAGCCTTATCAACAATAGCCAAACTTGGAAAGAACCCAAATGTCCATCAGCTGATGGGTGGATAAAGAAGTGATGTACACACACACACACTGGAATATTAGCCATCAAAAAATGAAATCTTGCCATTTGCAATGACATGGATGGATGTAGAGTGTACCATGCTAGGTGAACAATTCAGTCAGAGAAAGACAAATACCATATGATTTCACTCATATGTGGAATTTAAGATATAAAACAAATCTGTTTTATTTCTTATTTTTATTTATTTCTTATTTTTATTTATTTATAAGGGAAGGAATAAAAGGAAGAGAGAGGGAAGCAAACCATAAGAGACGCTTAACTATAGAGAACAAACTGAGAGTGGATGGAGGGTGATGGGTGGGGAGTTGAGCTAAATGTGTGATGGGTATTAAGGAGGGCACTTGTTGTGATGAGCACTGGGTGATATATATAAGTGATGAAGCACTAAATTCTACTCCTGAAACCAATATTACCCTATATGTTAACTAACTAGAATTTAAATAAAACTTGAAACAAAAAAATAAGTATGGTGTTTTTCCCCCTTTAGCTTTTTTTCAGGATTTTTTTTCTCCTTCTTTGATTTTCCGTTATTTGAAAACAATATGCTTAGGTTTATTTTTTTGGTGTTTATCCTGATTGGTGTTCTCTGAGCTTCATAGATCTGTGGTTTGTTTCTGAGATTAATTTAGGGAAGTTTGTAGTCATTATTAAAATTAAAAAAAAAAAACTCCTGTCCCTTTCTATCATTCTAATATTCCTATTCCATGCATGTCACATCTTTTGCCGTTGTCCCACAGCCTTTGGATATCCTATTCTATTTTCTTTCCTTCATTATTTGTTTGATTTGCTTTTCAGTTTTGGAGATTTCTAATGAGATATCCTCAAGCTCAGAGATTCTTTCAGTTGTGCCCAATCTACTAATGAACTCATCAAAGGAAGTCTTCATTCCTGTTTTAGCGTTTTTTAGCTCTAGCATTTCTTTCTGGTTCTTTCTTAAAATTTCTATTCTCTGCTTACACTGCCCATCTGTTCTTGCAAGCTGTCTACTTTATCCATTGGAACCCTCAGCATATTAATCAAAGTTGTTTTAAGTTCCTGATCTGACAATTCAAACATCCTTCTGATGTTTGTTTTGTCTCCTAAAATTGTGGTTTTGCCTTTTGGTATGTCTTGTAATTTTTTTTCTTCATAGCTAGACACGATGTACCAGGTAAAAGAACCTGCTGGCCTTTATTAATGTGGTAAGATGTTGGATGAGGGAAAGCATCCAATGGTCCTAGGAATAGGTCTTAGTCTCTTAGGGATCTTATGCCTCTGGACTGTGAAAATCACAAAAATTTCTCAGTTTCTGATTCCCCCTTACATGGGAAAGAATATCTAGAGTGGTCTGGTGTTAGGAATTTCCCTTTTCCCACTTGGGATGCTAGAGTTGAATGAAGTTGGATATTTCTCTTTCCCTAGGTCAGTAATATTCCGATAATACTCCAGAAGGATAGGCTTTGGTTAACTAGTTTCCCCCAAGGGCAGGCCTTATTAATGAGAACAGAGTACTCTGGTGTATTTCAAAATGGTCCTTTTTCCTTCCCTTTGCCAAGACATGAGGGGATTTTTCCCACATATACACTGCAAGAAATGGTGGAACTCTTGGAAATAAATTTCATAGAATTGTGTGGCCCTCTATGACTGGGTCCCCTAGTCTTTTTAACTTTCAGAGTTGTCCACATTGAGCCTCAACTAATCCATCAATTATAGTTCAGGTTTTCCTATCTAATCTGGCACTGGTTTCCACAGAGATTTCTGCTAGTGAGTCTTCATTCATGTAGAACCAGAAACAAAAATTTTTCAATATAGTCATTTTTCAAATAAAATATTTAAGTATTCATGATGCAAACTCTAAATTTTTTAACTAAACAGCACAGCAAATAACACAATTTTTTACCATTATTCTTATAAAGAGTAAGAGAATTATCAAAACCAGATTTTTGAAAAGTAATAGGGTGACAGTTGCTTTATAAGAAAGACATGTATGTTGGTGCTCTTGTCCATGCTCTGAATTTCAATGAAAATAACACTGATAGTATAGGTCTCCATCAATTTCACTAAGAGTTCCTTTCTGTAGTCACTTCTGCCAAACTAAATATTCACTGAAGCTCTTTCCATTTGGGGAGATAAAAAATCACAGCACAGAACATGAAATGCCTCAGCAATGTTAAACTGATTCACTTCTGCTAGATTCAAAATTTCCATTAACCAGGTACTTTGGTAAAATGAAAAATAAAAATAACAATAAAATAAAAAGACTTGTTAAACCTATATCATGTTGAAACAAGTTTTACAAATCTGCATATCACAATCAATACTGGCCTTTGTTGGATCAGTTACAAAAACTCAAAATTGCTTGCATGATGAATTTTCAGTGAAATGAATAATCACAACCCCCCACAAACCAAATATAATTTTATAACCTAGAATATTCAAAATACCAAATATTAAAGGATTGTCATGCTTTTAGAAAGGCTAGTCTAAATTAAGGTATATTGCATTGCATTCCCATTCTGGATAAGCTAATAAAACTTTACTTAAAGATGATGTAATATTCACATCCTCTGGTTGAATTAAGTATTTCTGCTTGACTCAAAACAAGTTGAAAAGTTAGGGTACAGTCTTAACTCTCTTAATAACAAAGCAGTCTTAAGCCTATAAATTGAAGATATATGTATATGATTTTTACATTAGAAAGTTAAGACATACAGGTAAAAAGTCTTCTAAAAACCTATTGTAGGATCTAATGCTTTGTGAGGAAAGTGTCTGGAGGATAGTGTTTCTCAACTTAATGAAAAATGTACAATTTTCCTCTAAATTTTGCTATCAGGATTGACTACTTTGGTAATTCATAATTCAAAGCAGCAATATTCTAAAAGGAAGATTAAGTTAAATGAGGCTTCTAGTCTAATGACAGAATTAATCTAGGACAAAATTTTTAACTTGTAGGACTTAGAGAGCTTTGTAGTTTTTTGTTTATGTGTTCTTTTTTAATTTCTGTTCCAGCTGTCTTTAGCTGACACAACTTAATCATTTTCTGGATAACCCAAGACCTAGGATTCATGCAGGACAAGTTTAATGCAGTGCCACCACTATTAAACTTGTCCAAGCCCCAGTACAATATTTAAGCCATATTTGTCCCTCTCTCCCACTCAAATTTCTTTTATTTTTTCTCCTACCCAAATTTAAATGTTGTAAATTCCTTTTCTTCAAATCTTTGTGGTCTATTATCAAAAGAACAGCTCCCTTCTTGATAACAACAACTTCTTGTTTTGCAGATAGCATGGCCTGTATCATACTCGAGTTCTCATATGTTTGCATCATATCCTCCAAGAGATAGGGATGATGTCTTTGTACCCTTCATAGTGCTGAGCACAAGATTCTCTACATATTAGGGTCATAAATGTTATGAGAAGTTAATTTTTAAAAAAACAAAAATTCTTAATGGGTATTTTCTCTGTTTGTGCTTCTGTTTTGACTAGGGTGGAAAAAAAATCATTTTGGCATGGACTTGAAGGAATCCTGAGGTAGTTACACCAGGTGGAAGAAATAGCTAGCAGCTCAGAGAAAGAAATTAAAAATAATTAAGTTCAGCGTATTATCTCTTTATTATCCTTCCTTTATAATTCCCTCAAGGGTTTTGTTTTAAAAAAAATCATTTCTTTGATATCTCCACCTATTCATCTACAGTTTCTGATGTGTAAGCTCTAGATTCCATTGCTCAATTAAATTAGGTTACGCCCATATTGTAATTACCACCCATACAGAAGGGAACCCACAAAACTATTTGCACTAACTAGTTGGAAACTGATTTCTCAAATTTATGAAGAATTTACTTAATGTATAAATTCTACCAAGTATTTGGTGAGTTATGCATGCTTATTACAATGATGATATTTAGAATAAGTAAATAAATATTAATTGTATTGTCCCATATTCTCCTAATGTGTTTGATCAAAAAATATATGATACCTGCACTGATAACCAGAGAGACTACAATATAAATTCTTACATGCAAGGCAATGAAGACAGAGGAAGACACAGAGAAGGTCTTGTTTCTGAATTATTTTCTGTCTTGAGTTGCAGCCAAGAATTATGATTTTGTAAGCAATCACCTCACCAGATGTCTTGATATACCCCTGCCATGCCCTTGCTATTCCTTTTCTCAGTGGTACATGTGCTCACATGTAAATAATAGATAGGGTACATTAAGACATGGGGTAAATTGAACAGGTTTATTTGGCACTGAGCAAACATCTGCTGTATAAAACAAAAATTAATTGCCATCATGAGTTTCCTGTACTAACTTATTGTCATCTATTTAGAAAATATCAATTGTCCTAAATAATGCTAATAGAACACGGAGAGACACACACATTCATTAGAACTTGAGCCCTTAGTTTTCAGGGTCAGAATTCTGTGACATTGAGCTCCAAAGCAATTGTATTTCTCATCATTTTCTGATCTCTGGAGTAAGATAGGACTAAATAAAAATAACATTAGAATGAGTGCAGGTGTTTCCCTTGAATTCTTTGCAGTCTTCAGTGATTCTCCAGCAACCACTGATATGAGTTCTTAGTTACAGGTTCTCCTTTTCAATGTCTAACTACTGCTCTAGAACACTGCACATGGTTATTAATGATGGTGCTTTTCAGGCCAATGATGTTTAAAGACTGAAAACACCAAGCTTCATTTAGAAGGAAACATGAAGAGCCATCTTGAATTTTTCAAGTATAATAAAAAATAATTCAAATATAGTTAGAATATTAAAATACTGGACATTTCTAAAATTAAGCACCTTGATTTTTTAAAGAGAATATAGTATGAATTTGTAATAGTAATTCACCATGTGTAACCTTATTAGAACAATAATTTTCTACATCTCCCTGAATATTAACAATAAAACCTCTGGCCTATGCAAATACCAAGTATAATTATTCAAACCACACATGGCCATGTTACCTACAACCAGGACTGAGGCCACATTCTTCAAGGGATGATACCCCATAGCTTATGTTAGCTTCTACTTACTTTATTGTAAAACTCTCCTAAAACCATCTTCCCTCTCCCTGTAAATTCTGCCCTATGAAGAGTTGTTTTAGTTTATTATAATAATTGATGAAATAAATTTCCAGTTTGTCCTAAAAAATTGGCCATATGGAAAGAAGATAAACTTTTCTTTCTAAAGATTGTATTATTTGAGAGAGAGAGAGCACAAGTTGGGGGAGAGGTAGACGGAGAGGGAAAGGGACAAGCAGACTCCCCACTGAATGTAGAACCCAGTGTGGGCTCTATCCTAGGACCCTGAGATCATGACCTGAACCGAAGTCAGACATTTAACCAACTGAGCCACCCAGGTACCAAAAAGAAAATAAACTGTTAAAAGGGGAAAAAAAGTGCATTCTAAAAAGTAAAGATAAAATCTCAAAACATTGGAAAATTTTAGGTTCTAGTGTTTTTCATTTTCCATGAAATTTAATTCAGTAAGTCTGTGCACAGTATAGCTATCTTAACTTCAGAAATTGTGTCACAGAAATATTTTTTAAGTTTTATGTGATTCCCTACAAGATTACTTCTGTTACTTTTCTGCTTAACTGCTTATCAGCTAATGACATAATTTGCCTCCCTGCTTAGTAAATTAAAATCCCAATTCTCCTTCTTATAGTGCATTCACTCCAGATGAGTCAACATCTGTACATAAGGGAGGGCAACCATTCAGCAAAGATGCTGCCGTTAACCTATGGTGAAATACTGAAAATGTCAGCGGGGACTTAACACAGAGGTGAGCTCTACATTATAAAGGTGAAAACACGCTGAAAATGTTTAAAATATGTTGTACATTAGACACATTCTATGTTAATCAGTATCTCT
Source organism: Eumetopias jubatus (assembly GCF_037043125.1). NCBI lineage: Eukaryota > Metazoa > Chordata > Mammalia > Carnivora > Otariidae > Eumetopias > Eumetopias jubatus. Next base: position 37,166,535 of record NW_028274807.1, read on the forward strand.
ATGTTTTATATCCTTTTAAAAAAGTTTGTTGTAGTACTAGATATAATTATACTGTCCTCCTTACCAGCACAGTAGCTCATCTTTACATACTAATTTTGAATTTTATAAAAGGCTTATTTTACCTTGATCATTTGTACCTTATATCACTCCTATGAAGCAGAAAGGGCTAGTATTAATAACTTTAATTTACATATAAGAAAACTGAGAATCACAGGAGCTATTCAGTGGTGGTACTGGGTTTTAATGTATCTTTTTTCTCATTCCCGTACAATCTTATTTATAAAATATTATGCCACCTTACATACATCATATTACTTTTATATTTATCAAACCTGAGCCCCTTACTTGAGTTACTCTGACAACTGCATTCTGATTTCTGGTGCTTTGAAGAGGGGGGTCAATTTTAAGATAGAAATTTTGGGATAAATGTATAAATGAGGCAGCCCAGATTATAGAATGAAATGATAGAAAAGCATTCTAATTGTGGAAATACGTAGTAGATGAGGGAGGTGCTGCAAAAATAAACTTGCGCCATCTAGTTTGCTTTTCTTTCTTACCGTTGGAGACAAAGCCCTGTCCTAGCAGCTAATTCTTTTTATTTTATTTTATTTTTTTAGCCTTTCAATCAGCAGGTACTGAACCGTTCCCACTCCAAAACACTCAAACCTTTTACTTACATGTTTTTCCCAAAATTACTTAAAATCAGCCTCCCCCACTCCGTTATCTCCTCATACACGCCCTCTAACTGAGTAATGAGAGACTGCCCCAAGCTGTTTCAAGTTCCTTTGAAGGTTTTCTTTTTCTCTTTCCTGATCAGGAAGCATCCCACATTCAAGTATCCAATTTTCCTTCTATTAGAGAGCACTTTTCAGAGTGTTTTCAAGTAGGAGACTGAGCAGCACTGTCTTGCAAGGAATTATGGTGGCTCTCCACCAGCAAAAGAGAGGTAGAATTGCCCTACAGGGTTGGATAGGGCACTAGAAAGTGGTCTAATGTGATAATGATTTAGTGATACCTCTAATTATAGCACAGCTCACCCCAGCAAATGAGTATTGAACACAAAGCCATTTAGCAGGAAGTTGCAGTCTTTTCTGATGGCAGAAATAAAAGCTGCACATCACTGTATTTGTTGGTAATAGGTCATCATTCTCCTGACTCAAAGTCTTTTCCTTTTCTCTGAATGTGAGTGTAGGAAGTACCGCTAGTCCAAATTTGCTATTATTATTATTATTATAGCAAATTTCCAAAGATTCCATAACATTAGTGAGCACTGTGACTGAATTGTTCATTAAACTAGTTGAAAAGGAAAAGTAAACAGGAAATCATTTTTGGATCTTTGAACAAAATAGAAGCAAGACTATTATCAATATTGCTATGGTTATTTTAGAATCATAGAGGTCTTAGAGCTAAATTTCCTCAGAAATTAAGGTTACCTAATTTTTGATTCTCTGTAATTTCAATTATCATCTATATTTCTATAAGGTGACTATATTATAATTCTTTTAAGAATATTATAAAGCATTATCAAAACCTGAGAAATCAACAGGATATTTTTTCTCTATTATATTAATTGTTAGAACCAGTATAATGGACCAGCATGAAGATCTACAAGGTAACTTAAAATATTTCTGGACCTCTAAGAATGAAATTTTACATGTTAAGTGTATTAACATTCCAAAAAAGAATATGTTTCTTAGAATGTAGATTTGGCCAGATATACGAGCACTGAACAAAAGAATCATTAAGATGAAAGTTTAAAAGTTGGTATTCCCTGTTCTAGCATCATCCACAGAAAGAAAATTTCAAAACAATCTTCCAATGTTCATTTGTAATTCACAAGGCTCTTCTTGTGGAATGGATGTGGCTGCCCACCATAGTTTCATTCAATCAAATATTTTATTAATTTCTGTAGCACCCATGTTCTCAGCTCATGTTCATTAAACACCTTCTGCTTATGATTTGGCTTCCCCACTAGTTCACCCTCTAAGAAGAAGGTAATATGGATTTTTTTTTAAGATTTTATTTATTTATTTGAGAGAGAGAAAGGGATAGAGAGCACAAGTTGGTAGAGAGGCAGGGGGAGAGGGAGAAACACACTCCCACTGAGCAGGGAACCTAACATGGGGCTCGATCCCAGGACCCCAGGATCATGACTTGAGCTGAAGGCAGCTGCTTAACTGACTGAACCATTCAGGCACCTCTGGATAATATTTTTATGATATTTACATTTCTACTCTTATAAGGACATCAGTTCATTGCATTTAGGGTCCACCCTCATCCATTATACCCTCGTCTTAACTTAAGCACATTGACAAAGACCCTATTTCCAAAAAAGATCACATTCTGAGGTCTCAGGTGGACATGAATTTAGGGAAATACAATTCAATGCATTACCTCCTCACTCAGAGATGGCCATAGAGATGGCCAAAATTATTTACCATAATTTATTTCTACAAGACAGTAAAGAAGAGAAAGACATAGAAATGCCTATGGCATGTACAATATCACAAATATCCCTCCTAATTAGTTACAAGATACAGATGTTAGAATTTAGGATAGGTGAAGCTGACCTAAATGACAGGTCTGAATTGCTTACCTGGACAGCTAGACTCTACCCTGACTTAATTTAGGGGACATCATGAATTAATTCCACTATAGACTGAATGACTCCTAATTCAGTGAAACAGAATTTGTTAGAAAGACAATAATGCATAAATATTTGGATCAACAGTGATAGAAAATGAATAATATAATGTTTTCAAACTTTCTCCCAAAATGACAAGCTCAAACTTACCAACAAAAATGTATCTCACAAACATGATTCTGAAACACAATAAGATTAATGATTAAAAGTCCAAAGAACGAAAAGCAAGTCATTTAATTTATTTAAGAGAGATTATTTGGGTGGCTGAAGCAGGAAAAATTTTTCTAACAACACCTAAAAGATGATATTTTACAACTTGTAAAGATGCCTCTCAACATTTTACTTCAAACAAGTATGAAATGAGCTTCACTGCATGGTTTCTTATAATAACCTAACATAATAAAGATCAAATAGCCTCTGTGTTAGATACATAAGAGTTGTATCACCATAAGTAAATTTCCAAACCTCTTTCAGGCTCATTTTTCACTTCAGTGATTGGGCCTCATAAATTCGTTTTGATGATCTAATAAGGTGATGCTTAAATATAGTATGGGGTTTGGCCTATGGTTATCATTAAATGGTAGCCATTTCATTAAAACAAAATGCACATTTATTAACTTATTATAAAATGTGCATACTCCCAGTGTCCAGAATCATTATCTGTCTGTGGAAGTATTTTTATGGACTTAGTCACTTGGGATCTAATTAATAAACAGACTATTTCAAGATACACAAGATACATGGAAGAAGGATCATATTGAAAAGTATTTCTAATGAGCCCTAATTAAATCTGGTGAACCATTCTTGCCATACAACTGAACAGACTTTTTCAATAATACAAAGTTTGACTATGCCAGATGCTTTCTCTTTTTGTCCTTACCATTAGAAAACACTAGTTCCTTAGATTACTATTGTGCAATTTAAAGAAAACCACTTACCTATTAATGTGCTATATCTTCAAATAGGCTTGATTGATTGATTACACTTTTCTTTTGCATTTATTCTTGTCTTAGTCCTAAGACAGCTTTACTCTCTCTCTCTCTCTCTCTATATATATATATATATGGCTATTCTAAAATGTTCTTAGGTTCTCATTTAAAATCAACTTATTGTGAAAAAAATAAAAACAATTTATTGTGTTTACTTGTTTAATTCTGACAGCATTTAGGTGTTGCCTCTAACTAGTTTCTTTGTAAGCTTTGGATCACCTTACCATATCATGTCTTGACTCCAGCTGGTAAAGAATAAAGAATCAAGTTATCTATGGCATGATAAAGAGTCACTTGGCATTGTAAACGAATGTATAAACATTTGTGATTATGATGGAGATTTTCTTATTTCATTCCTGTTATATGTCAAAAATATTTGTTATATTTTTACCAGTTAAGAATTTAAAAGGTCATTTTTAATTGTTAATCTTTAGAAAATACAGTTGCAAGTTTAGAATATATTAATGACTTGGAGAAAAAATATCATCTGTCGCTCCAAAAATTTGTCAAAAAAGGACTAGTTTATAAGTAGATCTGCTCAAATATTTTAAAATTTAATATAGAAGATACATATAATGTTGAATATATTATAACCTAAACGAAGGTGCAAAAGGGAAAAAAAAACTTCAATGGAATCTCCAGAAATTCAGCAAGACAGATCAAAAGCATATGATATGAAGGAATATAGTATACATTTACTAACTGTAGTTATAATAAACATGGCAGTGTTTTATGTAAACTCAAATGGCAGATATAGTATGAAAGACTTGAGAATTTCTGTACCCTTATATATGTTCTATGCCTTGGGATGGAATATGACATGTTTTACACAAAGCCCACAGGACTGAAAATTGAGGGTCTTACTTTGAATTGTGTATCTTTCACTTGCCATCTGTGTAATCTTCAGTAAGTCATCTATCCATTTGATAACATCAGTTTCCTCTTCTGTAATTACAAAATTTAAAAAAATTAATAGGATTCCTATGAGAATTAAAAGAAGCACTTTACCCAGAACTGACTTATAAACATAAAAAAAACACAAAATATCATGTCAATATAAGGCACTATTACCATAGCAAATTTTAAAGAAATTCTACTGAAGACATAAAAATGGTATGCCCTACAATTTTTTAAATGGTATTTTTCTTTTAATACTTCATCAACAGTATTTTTCTGCAGAGTCCAATACAGAATGATTTCAAATTAGATGGTCTCTCCAATCTACTTTGTTAATATTCTATTTGATTTCAAGGCTTTCTTACATTTAAACATTAATAGTAATACATATAAAACAAAAATTAAAATCACAAAGTTTCCATATTATTAGAGAAACCATTTACATTATAGTTTTCATCCTGGGTTTGTAAAACAATGCTAATATAAAATTATATTTAGTAGGAAAAAAAGACTGTAGACAAGGTTTATTGATTACAAGATGAAATAATAGCTCTTAAAAATGTAAGATATTCCTCTTGTGAGATTCTCTGAACAAAATTTTACTAAATGTACAGTTAAAAGTCATTAGCTATAAAATAAAACTAATTTTTATGGTGTTTTAGAATAAAATAAAAACTTGGTATCCAAAGAAATCAATATAAATAATGTTGTAGAATTACAGTAAATGAAGAGGCATCTTGTGGCATTAACAATTATAAATAGACAACATCATTCAAAATATTCTCTGTAGAAAAGAATCACACCACAACAAAGATATGTTTTCAAAATCAAATAGGACAAAGTTGTTAAAAGTTAAAGTTGTCAAATTATAGGGTTCTAAATAATTATTTACTCTCATGAAATAAGCAAAAATCATTCATATAGTTACCACATATTGCCAAAAAGTTAAAAATGCACAAATGAATAATGCAGATGAACTGAGTGGCCAACATGTTTATTTGAAATGTTTTTAACATACAGACAATAGTTCATCATTTGATTATCTTTTTTTTTTATTTTACTAGATAATGATTTAAAGCTACAGCATGGGTCTGTGACTTGATTCTCACAGATTATATAATTTACATACAGAAATGTTTTTGGTGATAGGATCTCCTCTTAGAAAGATGTCACACTGGTTATACTTACTTTTATAAGCACACATTTAGCCTAATAAACAACTCATGAAAACTATTTAAAACCTATTGCTTTATGTAATAATAACTAGTTTATGTACTTTACAAGTATACTTATGCATCCATCATTCTTTATTTCAACATCATTTCTTCTGCCTCTACTTTATGTGTTATAATCACCTTGGTCATAATCGATATCACTGACCTATAAAGCATACTACCTACACTTGAGAGGATAAAAATCAAGATGTACAAAGAAATCCAATTGCTATTTTAATTGCTAAGGACCTGATAAAAATGAAAATTGCTTGTATTCAATCATTTTGGTGAAAATCTACTTGGTTTTCTCTTTTTAAAGATATAATTTAGATTTAACTTAAAGATTGTTAAGAAATGGCTTTTCATCTAATAGAGCTCTGTGCTCATACATTGTCTCTACATGCATAAATATTCTCCACATTGCTTGGAATGTTTTTCACAATCTTCAGTGTGTTGTCAAGTTTAAACTTAGGCTTTGGAAGTGGGAATATATATGGTATGTGTTTGTGATATTGTGGAGACAGAATATTTTGAATAGATCAAGATTAGGCATTGAAACAAAGTTACTACAAAGTTTTGGCACATAATGGATATTGAATAAGTACTCCAGTAAAATAATAAATAGACTTTAAGAACATTCAAGACTGTATATTTTATAGATTTTAATGACATTAATCTTACCATAATAACAGCAAATATAGCAACATTCATTTTAACAATAGTTTAACAATAAAACAACTATATAATTATTTTTTAAGTATAGTCTTTAATTACTGTTTAGCTTTATTTATCTTGTAATATTTCATACTATATTTACATTTCCAGAGATTAGATTGTCTGCAATCTATACAAACATTATAATTTTTAGAAAAAGTTCTTCAAGAAAGTACTGCCAGTAAGAGGAAATGTTTTATATAGAAAGACAACGGGTAATTAAATAACATTTTTAAAAATGTTATTGTGCTAATAACACTTAACATGAGATTTACCTTCTTAACCTTTCAAGTATACAATATAGTATTGCTACTTATAGGCAAAATGTACAGCAGATCTCTAAGATTCATTCATCTTGCATAGCTAAAATTTTGTATCTTTTGATTAGCCACTCCCCATTTCCTCTCCCCCAAGCCCCTGGCAACTACAATTCTCTTTGCTTCCATAAGTCTACCTATTTCAGATACCTCATATAAATGGAATCATGCAATATATGTCCTTCTGTATCTGGCTTATTCAATAAAATAATGCCCCACAGGATCATCCATTTGTTACTGCAGAATTTCCTTCTTCTTAAGGTCAAATAATATTCTATTTTAAGTAGTTTCTTCTTTTGTAGTCATTCATCAATGGATATTCAATTGTTTCCATATATGTCTATTACAAATACTGCTGCCTGAATATGATACTGCTAATATCTCTTCAAGATACTGATTTCAATTGTTTCATTTATTTATCATTTTATTTTATTGTTTACCATGTCTTTTATTTGCTGTATTCTGATTCTTTGATATATAGTGCCTTGCTATTGGTATTTTGATAGGGATTGTACCGAATCTATAGATTGCTGATTTCAATTGTTTTAGATAAATACCCTGAAGTAAAATTGCTGGATCACATGGTAGTTCTATTTTTAATTTTTTGAGGAACTTCCATACTGGTTTCTATAATGGCTGCACCATTTTACATTCTTACTAACAGTGCAACAAGGTTTACAATTTCTTCACAGTTTGGCCTATACATGTAGTTTTTGGTTTGGGTTTTGGGTTTGGGTTTTTTCTTTTCTTTCTTTTTTCCCTTTCTTCCTTCCTTCTTTCCTTTCTTCCTTCCTTCCTTCCTTCCTTTTTCTTTCTTTCTTTTCTTTCTTTCTTTCTTTCTTTCTTTCTTTCTTTCTTTCTTTCTTTCTTTCTTCCTTCTTCCTCCTTCCTTCCTTCTTTCCTTTCTTCCTTCCTTCCTTCCTTTTTCTTTCTTTCTTTTCTTTCTTTCTTTCTTTCTTTCTTTCTTTCTTTCTTTCTTTCTTTCTTTCTTTCTTTCTTTCTTTCTTTCTTCCTTCTTCCTCCTTCCTTCCTTCCTTCCTTCCTTCCTTTTTCTTTCTTTCTTTCTTTCTTTCTTTCTTTCTTTCTTTCTTTCTTTCTTTCTTTCTTCCTTCCTTCCTTCCTTCCTTCCTTCCTTCCTTCCTTCCTTCCTTCCTTCTTCTTTCTTTCTTTCTTTCTTTCTTTCTTTCTTTCTTTCTTTCTTTCTTTCTTTCTTTCTTTCTTTCTTTCTTTTTCTTTCTTTCTTTCTTTCTCTTTCTTTTTATAGTTGCTAACCTCACCAGTGTGAAGTTATATCTCATTATGGTTATGACTTAATTTCCCTGATGAATAGAGACACTGAGTATCTTTTCATATATCTATTGGCCATTTCTGTGTCCCTGGAGAAATATCTATCAAAGTTCTTAGCCCATTTTGTAGTCAGGTTATTTGAGTTATTTTGCCACTGAGTTGTAGTAAATCATTATATATTTTGGGGATTCATCCCTATTAGATATATAGCTTACAAATATTTTTTCTCATTTTGCAGGTTGCTGTTTCACTCTATTGATTGGTTGCTTTACTGTGCAAGAACATTTTAGTTTGATGTCACACTTATCTATTTTTGTTTCTCTTGTCTGTGCTTTTGGTGTCATAGTAAAGATATCATTACCAAGACCAATGTCATGAATCTTTTCCCCTATTTTTCTTCTAGGAGATTTAGTTTCAGGTCTTACCTGAAATGTTTAAATCTTTAATATATTTTGAGTTGATATTTTTTGTATGGTGTAAAATAAGGGTCAAATATCATTTTTTTTGCATGTGGATAAACATTTTATTAATAATTGTGGAAAATACTATCTTTCCCCATTGTGTGCTTTTAACACCCTATTGTAGATCTCTTGACTATATATGAATGGGTTGATTCCTGGACTTCCTTATTCTGTTGTATTGATATTATGTCTATTTTTATGCCAGTATCACACCATTTCATATATTGTAGCTTTGTAATGCAGTTTCAAATCAGGAAGTGCAATGCCTTAATTTTGTTCTTTTTCAAGACTATTTTGGCTTTTTGGGGTCTCCTGTGGTTCCATATGAATTTTAGGACATTTTTCTACTACTGTAAAAAAATGCCATTGGAATTTTATAGAGGTTGCATTGAATCTATAGATTGCATTCAGTAGTTATTTGAATTATTATTTTTATAATCTTTGGGTAAATACCTAGTAGTGCAATTGCTGGATCACACAGTAGTTCTATTTTTAATTTTCTGAGGAACCTCCATACCGTTTTTCTGAGTGGCTGCACCATTTTCAATCCCACCAGCAGTGCAAGAGGGTTTCCATTCTCCACATACTCACCAACACCTGTCATTTCTTCTGTTGTTGATTTTAGCCATTCTGACAGGTGTGAAGTGATATCTCATTGTAGTTTTGATTTGTATTTCCTGATGATGAGTGATGTTGAACATTTTTGTATTTGTCTATTGGCCATCTGTATGTTTTCTTCAGAAAAATGTGTATTCAAGTCTTCTGCCTTTTTGTTAATGGGACTATTTGTTTTTTAGGTGTGAAGTTTTATAAGTTCTTTATGCATTTTGTATACTAACCCTTCACCAAATATGTGATTTGCAAATATCTTCTCCATTCCATAGACTGCCTTTTAGTTATGTTGATTGTTTCCTTCACTGTGCAGAAGCTTTTTATCTCCCTTATTATGAAGTCCCACTAGTTCATTTTTATTGTTGCTCCCCTTGTCTCAGGAGACATAGCTAGAAAGAAGTTGCTGTGGCCCATGTCAAGAGGTTATTGCCTTTGTTCTCCTCTAGAATTTTTATGGTTTCAGGTCTCACATTTAGATCTTTAATCCACTTTGAATTTATTTGTGTGTTTGGTATGAGAAAGTGGTCCCATTTCACTCATTTGCATATTGCTGTTCAGTTTTCCCAACACCATTTGTTGAAGAGACTGTCTTTTTCCCATTGGATAGTCTTTCCTGCTTTGTCAAAGATTAATTGGACATGTAGTTTTTGGTTCATTTCTGGGTTTTCTATTCTGATCTATTGATCTATGTGTCTATTTTTGTGCCAGTACCACACTGTTTTGAATTGATCACATACTGGGTCACAAATCAGGTCTCAACCAATGCCAAAAGATTGGAATCATTCCCTGCATATTTTCAGACCACAGTGTTTTGGAATTTGAACTCAATCACATGAGGAAATTTGGAAATAACTCAAACACTTGGAGGCTAAAGAACATCCTGCTAAAGAATGAATGGGTCAACCAGGAAATTAAAAAACTTAAAAAATTCATGGAAACTAATAAAAATGAAAATCCAGCTGTTCAGAACCTTTGGGATACAGCAAAGGTGTTCCTAAGAGGGAAGTACATAGCAATACAAGTCTCTCTCAAAAAATTAGAAAAATCTCAAATACACTAGCTAAACTTACACCTAAGGAGCTGGAGAAAGAACAGCAAATAAAGACTAAACCCAACAAGAGAAGAGAAATAATAAAGATTAGAGCAGAAATCAATGAAATTGAAACCAGAACAGTAGAACAGATCAATGAAACTAGAAGCTTGGTCTTTGAAAGAATTAATAATGTTAATAAATCAGTAGGCAGACTTACCAAAAGAAAAGACAAAGGATCTAAATTGATAAAATCATGAATGAAAGAGGAGAGATCATGACCAACATCAAGGAAATACAAACAATTTTAAGAACATATTATGAGCAACTATATGCCAACAAATTAGGCAATCTGGAAGAAATGCGTGCATTCCCTGAGATGTATAAACCACCAAAACTGAAACAGGAAGAAATAGAAAACGTGAACAGACCCATAACAGCAAGGAAATTGAAGCAGTAATCAAAAATCTCCTGACAAACAAGTCAAGGACCCGATGGCTTCCCAAAGTATTCTACCAAACATTTAAAGAAGAATTAATACCTATTTTTCTGAAGCTGTTTCAAAAAATAAAAATGGAAAGAAAACCTCCAAACTCATTCTATGAGGCCAGCATTGCCTTGATCCCAAAACCACACAAAGATCCCATCAAAAACAAGAATTACAGGCCATTATCCCTGTTGAACATTGATGAAAAAATACTCACCAAAATACTAGCCAATAGGATCCAACAGTACATTAAATGGATTATTCACCATTACCAAGTGGGATTTATTCCTGGGCTGCAAGGGTGGTTCAACATTCACAAATCAATAGTGTGATACATCACATTAATAAAAGAAAAGACAAGAACCATATGATCATCTCAATTGATGCAGAAAAAGCATTTGACAAAGTACAGTATCCTTTCTTGATTAAAACTCTCCAGAGTGTAGGGATAGAGTGAAGATACCTCATACCATAAAAGCCATCTATGAAAAACCCACAGCAAATATCATTCTCAATGGGGAAAAACTGAGAGCTTTTCCTCTAAGGTCATTTTGGATACTAATGCTTCATCAAAGGGGACAGGGATACCCATTCCCACCACTGTTGTTCAACATGGTACTACTAGAAGTCTTAGCCTCAGCAATCAGACAACAAAAAGAAATAAAAGGCATTCAAATTAAAAAGAAAAAGTCAAACTCTCATTCTTCCCAGATGACACGATACTTTATGTGGAAAACCCAAGAGACTCCACCCCAAAATTGCTAGAATTCATACAGGAATTCAGCAACGTGGCAGGATATAAAAACAATGCACAGAAATCAGTTGAATTTCTATACACCAACAATAAGACAGAAGAAAGAGAAATTAAGAAGTTGATCTCATTTATAATTGTACCAAAAGCCATAAAAAACCTAGGAATAAACCTAACCAAAGAGGTAAAGGATCTGTACTCTGAAAACTACAGAACACTTATGAAAGAAATTGAGGAAGACACAAACAAATTGAATGATATTCCACACTCATGGATTAGAAGAATAAATATTGTTAAAATGTCCATACTACCCAGAGCAATCTACACATTCAATCCAATCCCTACCAAAATACCATTGACATTTTTCACAGAGCTGGAACAAATAATCCTAAAATGTTCATGGGATCAGAAAAAAAACCCAACTAGCAAGAGGCATGTTGAAAAAAAAAAACAAAGCTGGTGGCATCACAATTCCAGACTTCAAGCTATATTACAAAGCTGTAATCATCAAGACAATATGGTAGTGGCACAAACACAGATGCATAGATCAATGGAACAGAATAGAGAACCCAGAAATGGACCCTCAACTCTATTGTCAACTAATCTTCGACAAAGCAGGAAAGACTATCCAATAGAAAAAGCACAGTCTCTTTAATAAATGGTGCTGGGAAAATTGGACAGCTACATGCAGGAGTATGAAACTAGGCTTTTTTCTTATACCATACACAAAGATAAACTCAAAATGGTTGAAAAACCTAAATGCCAGACAGAAATTCTCAAAATCCTAGAGAAGACCTTTCTGCTCGTGGATGCTGCCGAGTAAGCATTGTTAAATTTTCCCCTCCCACTGCTGTCATGTCTAAGTCAGAGTCTCCCAAAGAGCCTGAACAGCTGCAGAAGTTCTTCATGGGAGGTTTGAGCTTTGAAACAACCGATGAGAGTCTGAGGAGCCATTTTGAGCAAAGGGGCATGCTTACAGACTGTGTGGTAATGAGAGATCCAAACACCAAGCGCTCCAGAGGTTTTGGGTTTGTCACGTATGCCACTGTGGAGGAGGTGGATGCAGCCATGAACGCAAGGCCACACAAGGTGGATGGAAGAGTTGTGGAACCAAAGAGGGCTGTCTCAAGAGAAGATTCTCAAAGACCTGGTGCCCACTTAACTGTGAAAAAGATTTTTGTTGGTGGCATTAAAGAAGACACTAAAGAACATCATCTAAGAGATTGTTTTGAACAGTATGGGAAAACTGAAGTGATCGAGATCATGGCTGACCGAGGCAGTGGCAAAAAGAGAGGTTTTGCTTTTGTAATATTTGATGACCATGACTCTGTAGACAAGATTATCATTCAAAAATACCATACTGTGAATGGCCACAACTGTGAAGTAGAGAAAGCCCTATCTAAGCAAGAGATGGCTAGTGCTTCATCCAGCCAAAGAGGTCAAAGTGGTTCTGGAATCTTTGGTGGTGGTCGTGGAGGTGGTTTTGGTGGGAATGACAACTCTGGTCGTGGAGGGAACTTCCGTGGTCGAGGTGGCTTTGGTGGCAGTCGAGGTGGTGGTGGACATGGTGGCCGTGGGGACGGCTATGACGGACTTGGTCATGATGGAAGCAGCTTCGGAGGTGGCGGAAGCTCTAATGATTTTGGCAATTACAACAATCAATCCTCAAATTTTGGACCCATGAAAGGAGGAAATTTTGGAAGCAGAAGCTCTGGCGCCTATGGTGGTGGAGGCCAATACTTTGCCAAACCATGAAACCAAGTTGGCTGTGGTGGTTCTAGCAGCAGCAGTAGCTATGGCAGTGGCAGAAGGTTTTAATTACTGCCAGGAAACAAAGCTTAGCAGGAGAGGAGAGCCAGAGAAGTGACAGGGAAGCTACAGGTTACAAGAGATTTGTGAACTCAGCCAAGCACAGTGGTGGCAGGGCCTAGCTGTTACAAAGAAGACATGTTTTAGACAATATTCATCTGTATGGGCAAAAAACTCGAGGACTGTATTTGTGACTAATTATATAACAGGTTATTTTAGTTTCTGTTCTGTGAAAAGTGTAAAGCATTCCAACAAAGGGTTTTGATGTAGATTTTTTTTTGCACCCATGCTGTTGATTGCTAAATGTAATAGTCTGATCATGATGCTGAATAAATGTATCTTAAAAAAAAAAATCCTAGAGAAGAACACAGGCAACAACCTCTTTGACCTCGGCCACAGCAACTTCTTGCTAGATACATCTCTGAAGGCAAGGGAAACAAAAGCAAAAATGAACTATTGGGACTTCATCAAGATAAAAAGCTTTTGTACAGCAAAGGAAGCAGTCAACAAAACCAAAAGACAACCAACAGAATGGGAGAATATATTTGCAAATGACATATCAGATAAATCGCTAGTATCCAAGATCTATAAAGAATATCTCAAACTCAACACCCAAAAAACAAATAACCCAGTCAAGTAATGGGCAGAAAACATGAACAGACATTTCTCCAAAGAAGACATACAAATGGCCCACAGACACATGAAAAAATGCTCATCATCACTTCCCATCAGGTAAATACAAATCAAAACCACAGGTAAATACAAATCAAAACCACACCAGTCAGAATGCCAATAATTAACAAGACAGGAAACAACAAATGTTGGGAAGGATGTGGAGAAAGGAGAACCCTCTTACACTGTTGGTGGGAATGCAAGCCAGTGCATCCACTCTGGGAAACACTATGGAGGTTCCTCAGGATGTTGAAAATAGAGCTACCCTATGATGCAGCATTGCACTACTGGATATTTACCCCAAAGATACAAATGCAGTGATCCGAAGGGGTACCTGCACCCCAGTGTTCATAGTAGCAATGTCCACAATAGCCAAACTGTGGAAAGAGCCAAGATGTCCATCGACAGATGAATGGATAAAGATGTGGTATATATATACAATGGAAATTTACTCAGCCTTCGGAAAGGATGAATATTTACCATTTACATCAACATGGATGGAACAATAGGGTATCATGCTGAGTGATATAAATCATTCAATTAAAGACAATTATCATATGATTTCACTCACATGTGGAATATAGGAAACAGCACAGAAGATCATAGGGGAAGGGAAGAAAAACTGAATGGGAAGTCATCAAAGAAGGAGAAAAATCATGAAAGACTCTTAACTATAGGAAACAAACTGAGGGTTGCTGGAAGGGAGATGGGTGGGAGATGGGGTAACTGGGTGATGGGCATTAAGGAGGGCTCGTGATGTGGTGAGCACCAGTTGTTACACGCCACTGATAAATTGTTAAACACTGCATCTGGGACTAATGATGTACTATAGGTTGGCTAATTGAATTTAAATAAGTAAATAAAAAATAACAGTGGTGAGAGTGGACAGCACTGTTTTGTTTGTGACTCTAGAGGAAATGCTCTCAGTTTTTCCCCATCGAGGATGATATTAGCTGTGAGTTTTTCATATATAGCCTTTATTATGTAAGGTATATTCCCTCTAAACCCTACTTTGTTGAGTTTTTATCATGAAGGGATGTTATACTTTGTCAAATGACTTTTCTGCATCATTTGTTCTTACTCTTTCTTTTATTAATATGGTGTACATGTTGATTGATTTGCAAATATTGAACCACTCTTGCAACCAAGGAATAAACCCCACTTCGTTGTGTCAAATTGTTTTTTTCATGTATCATTGGATTTCATTTGCTAGTATTTTGTTGAGAATTTTTGCATCCCCGTTCATGAGGGATATTGGCCTATAGTTCTCTTTTTTAGTGGTATCTTTATCTGGTTTTCATATAAGGTTAATTCTGGCCTCATAGAATGAATCTGAAAGTTTTCCTTCCTTTTCTCTTTTTTTAGTTAGAGAAGAATAGGTATTAACTCTTCTATAAGTGGTTGGTAGAATTCACCTGTGATGCCATCTGACCATGGACTTCTGTTTGTTGGAAGTTTTTTTATCTAATTCAATTTCCTTGTTGGTTATCAATCTGTTCAGGTTTTCTATTTCTTCCTGTTTTAGTTTCTGTAGTTTATATATTTCTAGGAATTTATCCACTTCTTCCAGGTTGTCCAATTTGTTGGCATATAGTTTTTCATCATATTTGATTGCTTGTGTTTCTGTGATTTTTGGTTGTTATTTCTCCTCTCTCATTTGTGATTTTATTTATTTGCTCCTTTATCTTTTCTTTTTGATAAATCTGGCTGGAGGTTTATCAATTTTATTAATTTTTCCAAGGAACCATCTCCTGGTTTCATTGATCTGTTCTATGTTTTTTTAGTTTCTTTATCATATATTTCTGCTCAATCTTTATTATTGCCTTCCTTGTGTTGGCTTTAAGCTTCATCTGTTGTTTTTGTTTGTTTGTTTGTTTTGTTTTGTTTTTCTAGCTTCTTTAGGTATAAAGTTAGGTTGTTTGATATTTTTCTTGCTTCTTGAGGTAGGCCTGTAATGCCATATACTCCCTTCTTAGGAAGGGAGATTTTGCTGCTTTTGCTGCATCCAAAGGGTTCAGACTATTATATTTTCATTTTCATTTGTTTCCATGTATTTTTTTATTTCTTCTTTGATTTCCTGGTTGAATCATTCACTGTTTAGTAGCATGTTGTTTAACCTCAATGTATTTGTGGTCATTCCAAATTTTTTCTTGTGGTTGCCTTCAAGTTTCATAGTGTTATTGTCAGAAAGCATGCATGGTATGATCTCAGTCTTTTTGTATTTGGTGAAGCCTGATTTGTGACCCAGTATGTGATCTGTTCTGGAGAATGTCCCATATGCACTTGAAAAGAATGTGTATTCTGCTGTTTTAGGATGGAATGTTCTGAATATATCTGTTAAGTCCATCTGGTCCAGTGTATCATTCAAAGCCATTGTTTCCTTACTGATTTTCTGTTTAGATGATCTGTCCTTTGATGTAAAGGAGGTGTTAAATTCTCTTACTATTATTGTATTATTATCAATTAGTTCCTTTATGTTTGTTATTAATTGCTTTATATATTTGGCTGCTCCTATGTTGGGTGCATATTTTCAATTGTTAGATCTTGTGGATTATCCCCTTTATTATGATATAGTGCCCTCTTCATCTCTTGTTACAGTCTTTGCTTTAAAGTCATTTGTCCAATATAAGCATTACTACTCCAGCTTTCTTTTGACATCTATTTGCATGAGAAATGTTTCTCCATCACCTCATTTTCAATCTGCAGGTGACTTTAGGTCTAAAGTGAGTCTCTTGTAGGCAGGATATTGATGGGTCTTATTTTTATTTTTTTATCCATTCTGAAACCCTGGCTTTTGATTGGAGCATTTAGTCCATTTACATTCAAAGTAATTATTGATAGAAATGTAGTTAGTGTGATTTTATTATTTGTTTTGCCATTGTTTCTGGAGATTTTCTCTGATCCTTTCTAGTCTTTGTCATTTTTGGTGTTTCCTTTGCACTAAGAATTCTCTTTAGTATTTCTTGCAGGGTTGGTTTAGTGGTCACAAACTCCTTTAGTTTTTGTTTGTCTGGGAAACTCTTTATTTCTCCTTCTGTTATGAATGATAGCCTTGCTGGATAGAGTATTCTTGGCTACAGATTTTTCCCATTCAGCACTTTGACTACATCATGCTAGTCTCTTTTGACTTGCCAAGTTTCTGTGGAGAAATCTTAAGCTAGGTTTATGGGTCTTTACTTGTAAGTTAGGGACTTCTTTTGTCTTAATGCTTTTAAGATTTTTTATCCATATACTTTGTAAATTTAATTACAATATGTCTCATGTTGGCCTGTTCTGTTGATTTTGACAGGAGTTCTCTGTGCCTCCTGGATCTGGATGTCTCCTTCCTCAGATTAGGGAAGCTTTCAGCTATCATTTCCTCAAATAAATTTTCTGCCTCTTTTATCTCTCTTCTTCTGGGACTCCTATAATACAAGTGTTAATTACATTTGATGGAATCACTGAGTTCCCTAAGTCTATTCTCAAGCTCCATAATTCTTCTTTCTCTCTTTTGTTCGGCTTCATTATTTTCCATTATTTTGTCTTCTAGATCACTAATTCATTCCTCTGCTTTTTTCAGCTTGCTGTTCATTGCATCAAGCCTGTTACCATCTCATTTATCACATTCTTCCTCTCCGAATGATTGTTTTTTAACACTTGTATCTCTGTGGTAGGGGTCCCCCTGATGTCTTCTACTCTTTCTCAAGCCCAGTGAATATCCTTATGATTGTTCTGTTTTGCTGTGGCCTTATCTTGTTCCTTATTTGTGGTATATTGCTCTATCGTGGCATTTTGTCTAAGTCTACCTTCTTCTGTGTATTAAAAAAGCCAGTTATGTCTCCTGCTGCTGAAAGTAATGGATTTATATATTAGGTCATGTAGTTCCCCGAGGCTGGCACTTCAGGGAGTGTCTCTGGTTGTGATGCATTGTCTCTGTTGTTGTGTTTTGGCTGCTCTGTCCTTCAGGTCAGTCATCTGCAGAGGCTCTCCTTGCCTGCTGTCGTTGGTCCTTGGCCTGAATATGGTGAGTCTTAACTAGGTGTGCTCGGTCTAACTGTGAAGTGAGACCTGATACCATTTCCAGGAGACTGAAGCCCTACAGAAATCTGGTCAGGAGACATGGTGTGGGCAGGACTGTCTGGGAGAGAGGCCTGCTGCATTGGGACTGAAGGAAGATTGACTAAGAGGGCCAGTCCTGCCACAGCATAGGGGCATGAGGTTTGGTGTGAGCAAGTTAGGCAGTTAGTGTAGATGCTGTGCCTCTTCCTGCGGGTGGTTCTATGTTTATGCTGAGGGAAGGGGTGGGAAATGACACAGACTAGCTCCTTAGTTCCCAGGGAGGTGTCTGCTTGAATATTGCCTCTTAGGGAAGCACTCCAAGAAGAGTGAATAATCTCCCTGCTGTGTGCCTCAGGTGTTTATGAAATCTTTGCTTCTATGCTTTCTGTTTCTGGGTTGTTTGCCTGCCTTCTCTCCAGGAGTAGGGCAGTGCCCTCAGGACTCTATCCCAGCCAAGCCCATTGACCTTTAAAACTTTAGGTCTTTAGGTTTTAGGCCCTGCTGGTTTCAAGAATTCACAAAATTTAGCTGCTCTAGTTTTCCAAGCTACTTCAAGGAAATGATCTTCTTGTGCATTCCCCTGTGTGCTCCTCTCTCTCACCCTTCTCCATGACCATGGCTCCCTCCCTCCACAACACCTGTGATCTGCTTCTTCCCTAAACCACATCTCCATACTTCCTACCTTCTTTGATGTGGAGTTTGTTCTTTCAGTCTTCAGGTCAATTTATGGGGTATTTAGGATGATCTGATATTTCTCCAGCTGTGTTCATGGGACAAAATGAGCCTAGGGTCTTCCTACCCAGTCACCATCTTCCCTATCTGTGGTGTACCATATTGATTTTTCAAATGTTGAACTCTCATTGCATCCTAGAAATAAAAGCCATTTGGCCATGGTGATGAGGGAGTAGAAGACTAAGGACAAAGCATAAGCTGACACCCTGCAACTCCACCCCCACCAATCCTGGGTGGGATATGTGTGATATTCCTCCAGGAAGCTCCCACCTGTCTTAATGTTAATGTCTTCCTAGAGAGAAAAACAACCTCAATCTGAAAATGGCAAAGCCTTCAGTATCTTGTGAGTCTTCTTTAACATATGAAAATCCTTTTGAAACCTCCCTTTTCCTTACCTCCCCCAACTCCCAAGTATATAATCAGTCACCCCTCACAACCCCAGTGCAGCAGCTCCTTCTGCCCATGGGTCCTGTCCCCATGCTTTAATAAAACCACCTTTTTGTGCCAAAGATGTCTCAAGAATTCTTTCTTGGTCATAAGCTCTGGACCTCATCCCAACAAACCTCATCTATATTCTAAAAACCCATCATAGCTCCCTGATCTTTTTAATATGTTGGATTCATTTTACTAGCATTTTGTTGAGGATTTTTACATCTCGGTTCACCAGAGATATTGTCCTGTAGTTTTCTTTTCTTGTGGTGTCTTTATCTGTCTTTGGTATCCAAGTAATGTTGGCCTTATAAAATGAGTTTAGTAGTAGTCTCCTCGTTCCAGTTTTTTTGGGAGATTTTGAAGATTGGCATTTGTTCTTTAACTTTATTGTAGAATTCCCCAGTGAAACCTTCAAATCCTGGGATTTTCTTCAATGGGGTTTTTGATTACTGATTCAACCTTCATATTAGTTATAGGTCTATTCAGATTTTTAATTTCTTTTTCTTCGTTAGTCAGTCTTGATAGTTTTATGTTTCTAGGAACTTATCTATTTTAGGATATCCAGATACCTTGTATATAATTATTCATATACTTTCTTTTGATCCTTTTTATTTCTATAAAATAAAAATTGTGATGTTGTAATGTCTCCTCTTTTATGTATACTTTTCTTTTAGTCTACATAAAGGTTTGTTAATTTTATCTTTTCAAAAAATCCAACTTTTAGTTTTGTCAAATTTTCTATTATTTATTTCATTTATTTTTGCTTAATCTTTATTATTTCCCTCCTCCTGATGAGTATTGTTTCTTTTTTTTTCTAGTTCTTTGAGGTATATAGTTACTTATTTAAGATCCTTCCTCTTTTTTATTGCAGGTATTATAACTATAAATTATCCTTTTAGTACTGCTTTTGGTGTATTCCATAAGTTTTGGTATGCTGTGTTTTTATTTCCATTTGGTTCAAGTTATTTTCTAACTTCTCTTTGATTTCTTCTTTGACATGTTTATAAATGTGTTGTTTAATATCTACATATTTGTAAATTTTAAAGCCTTCTTTCTGCTATTAATTTCTAGCTTTATTCTATTGTGTTTGGAGAAGATACTAAGTATACTTTCAATCTTCTTAAATTGGTTAAGACTTTTGTTTTGTTTCATTTTTGTGATATGACTCTTACTAGAGAATATTCCATGTGGACTTGAGAATATGTATATTTTGCTGCTGCTGGATTGAATGTTCTTGATCTGTTATACATTTGGTCCATAATGTTAAGGTCTCCTGTTTCTTTTTTTGATATTCTGTATGCTTGTTCTATTTACTGTTGCAAATGGGATATTGAAGTCTTCTACTTTTATGCACTGCTATTTCTCCCTTCAGATTTGTCAATGTTTGCCTTATATATTTAGGTTCTCTGCTTTTGTTTGAATATATAACTGTTATGTCATCCTGGTCAATATTCATCATTATACAATGTCCTTAATTGTCTCTTGTGACAATTTTTGACTTATAATCTATTTGGTTTAATTTGTTTAGCTACTTCTGCTCTATTTTGGGTAGCATATTCATGGAATATCTTTTTATGTCCCTTTACTTCTAGCCTAAGTATGTCTTTAAAACTAAGAGGGGTCTCTTATATACAATATGTGGATAGATCTTTTATTTTGCTTTAATCCATTCAACCACTCTGTCTTTTGATTGGTGAGTTACATCCATTTATACTTAAAGTCGTTACTGATAGAAACAAAACTTATTATTGTTTTTTGCTTCTTATTTTGTTTGTTTTGTAGTTCTTTTGTCCCTCTTTTCCTCTTTTGTTTTTTTTTATTTTGTTTCTCTCTCTCTCTGTATTAAATTACTTTGATTCCTCCCTCTTTTTTAAAAAAAGATTTTATTTATTTGAGAGAGAGAGAGAGCATAGGGGCAGGGGGGAGGAGCAGAGGGAGAGGGAGAAGTAGGCTCCCCACTGAGCAGGGAGTCTAATGTAGGGCTTCATTCCAGGACCCTGGGATAATGACCTGAGCCTAAAGCAGGTGCTTCACCAACTGAGCCACCCACATACTCTCCTCCCTCTTTTTATTTTATATAACTTTTATGGGTATTTTCTTTGTGGTTGTCATGTTTTACATAAAATATAAAGTCTATTTTAAACTGGTGACAACTTTAGTCACATACAAACTATACTTTTACTCACCCTCTTTATGTTATTGATGTATCAATACACACCTATTTATATTGTGGATCTTATATTGTGTGCTATCTTGCTGTTTAAATTTCCTCATTTTAGAATGAAAAATTCCCTTTAAAGTTTCTTTTTTAAGATTTTATTTATTTATTTATTTATTTATTTATTTTAGAGAGAGAAAGTGCAAGTAGGGAGAGGAGCAGCAGGAGAGGGGGAAAGAGAGAATCTCAAGCAGACTCCACACTGAACAGAGCCTGACATTGGGCTGAGATTAGGACCTGAGCTGAAATCAAGAGTCAGAAACTTAACTGACTGAGCCACCCAGACACCCCACCTTTAGCATTTCTTGTAATGTTGGTAATGTTGATGAATTACTTGAGTTCTTGTTTATCGTGGAAATTTTATATATATATATATATATTTTTTTTATAAACATCTCTTTCATTTTTGAAGCAAACTTTGGCTGGCTATGGTATTCTTCATTGGCAGGTGTTTTTTCTTTCTTGTTTTCTTTCTTTTTTTTTTTTTAAAGATTTTATTTTATTATTTATTTGAGAGGGAGAGAATGAGAGATAGAGAGCACGAGAGGGAAGAGGGTCAGAGGGAGAAGCAGACTCCCCGCAGAGCAGGGAGCCTGATGTGGGACTCGATCCCGGGACTCCAGGATCATGACCTGAGCTGAAGGCAGTTGCTTAATCAACTGAGCCACCCAGGCGCCCTCTTGTTTTCTTTTTTTTCTCCTCCCTCCCCATCCTCTCTGCCCCTCAGCAATTTCAATATATCACCTTACTCCTTCCTGTTCTGCAAGGTTTCTGCTGGAAAATTTGATAATACATTTTAGGAGTTTCCTTATATGTGACAGTTCACTTTTATCTTGTTTTCAAAATTCCCTATCTTTGACTTTTTATAATTTGATTATAATGTGTCTCAGAATGAATTTATTTGATTTCATCTTACTTGGGGCCCTCTGAAATTCCTGGATCTGGTTTTCCATTTCCTGTCCTAGATTTGGGACATTTTCAACTATTTCTTGACAAACTTTCTGGTCCTTTCTAGGACTCTGCTCCTAGAGTTCTGGAATTCTGGAACTTTCCTAATGTATGTATTGATCTTTTTAATAGTGTTCAATAATTCTCTTAAGCTCCTTTCACTCCTTTAAATTCTTTTACTTTTTCCTCCTCTGACTAGATAATTTCAAATGACTTGTCTTCAAGTTTATTGACTCTCTCTTCCGCTTGTTCTAGTCTAATGTTAACCCCTCTATTATTTTTTTTTTAATTTAGCTATCATATTGTTCAGTTCAAAATTTATTTGGTCCTATTTCAGATTTTCTGTCTGTTGAAATTCTCCCTTTATTTATTTATTATTCTTATGAGCTCACCAAGCATTTTTGAGTTATTTTGAATTCTCTGCCAGAAAATTCACAAATCTCCATTTCATTAGGGATGATTTCTGGAGTTTTTGTTTGTTTGTTTCTTTATCTGTTCAGTGTTTCCCTGTTTCTTCATATTCTTTGACTCTGTGTTGGTACCTACACATTAGGAAAAACAACCACATCTCCATCTTCCTGGACTGGACTTGTACAAGAGAAGATCTTCACCAATCAATCTCATTTGAGCATCTGTAGGCTCTCATACCTTTATGCCAGTCCAAACTTCTGCCTTTGTTTTTAGTGGGGCCCAGGGATCTAGAGTATGCCAAGTTCCATTGGCACTCAGATAGGCAGAGTAAGGCCAATCCCTTGTGTAGCTCCCAGAGAAGTTAGAACACCAAATGCATGGTCCAACTCTTTTCCTCCTCAGGGAGAAGCTGGGAACTGTGACTTATCACGTCCTTACTCTTCAGTGAGCCTGAGGTTCCTATGATAAATGTTCCCCCACTAGTTCAAATTGCCACTTTTTTCTCTGTTGGCTCTGAAGTCTAGCATATGCCAAGTTTCATCAACTCTCTAAGGCAGGTGAGACAGTAGCTAGTTATTTAGGTAGCATCCCCAAAAGTTGAGATGCTTGATGTGCAGTCCAACTTCTTTCCTCCTCAGTAGGAAGCTAGGAGTTGGGATTTTTTGCTCAATTTCTTTACACTAAGCCAGGGAGAGATGCTATAGGGGTAATTGCCCACAAGTTAGTTCTAACACCACCTGGATGTCTGTAATTTCAAAGGGACTAGCATATACTAGGAGTTATAATCTCTCTGGGATAGATAAGATGGTAAGTAGTCCCTTGGGTAGTACCTAAGAAGATAGAATGCTAGATATTGATTTCAACTTCTTCAGAGAGAAGCTGGCAACTGGGCTTCTATCCCTGGTTATGTACTATGGGTGGGGCTTTTGATGATCGTATGTTTTCTCTTTCTTATAAGTTTTGCTGTTGTGGGTTTTACACTCACTAGGGGTGCAGAAACCTCTTAGGTAGTTTCTGGATTTCTCACAGAGGAACTCACTTCATGTCTTCAAGTACTGCTATTGAATCAGTGTGTCTGTGAAGAGAAAGGGAAGTTAATTGTTTCCTATCCTTCCATATTAATGACATCTACAACTATGTAATTATTAAGTGGTAAAATTGTCTGTGGAATTTTTCCTCATGAATTTTGATATTCCATAATTAATTAAATAAAAATAAAAGTAATTGAAAGCATACTTTTTTTAGATTTTTCTTAAGTATATTAGAGCTCAAAATATACTAATAATACTTTTTCTATCGGCTATTTATACAACCTAGTATATTTTTCTGAGGAGATTCTAAAATAGGACAAGTACTCTGAGTTATGATTATGTTAGTATTAATCTACTCCTTGAATGTCATTCTTTAAATTCTTGAGGTGACAGCTTTTCAGACTGCTGATTTTTTTTCAAAAAAAATGCATACATATTAGTGAAAAAATTTCCAATGCATTGCTGAGAACACTATTCTTTTTACTACATGCTTTTGTTAGATGCGTTGTTCTTGCATGCTAATAAGATGACTCCCAAGAGCCACATCTTTCCCATTGAATACTTAAATGGTTTTACTGCTCCTAGGACACATATGCAAATCACATTAAATTACAGAGAACATGCAACCCACTGTCAAATATCATAGACTAATGATCACAACTGCTGAAGTGAATCTACCAAAAAATATGTAAAATGTAGAGGAAAATTTGAATTAAAGTTCAGACTTTATAAAGTTTGTATTGATTAGGATAAAATAATACATTAAACACTGGTAGTATATAGAAATAAGAAAGGGATTGAAATACATGAGATAAAGAATTTATGTTAAACAATAAATGCCACTCATCTTTTTCTTTTACTATTTCTTAAAACCAGCAGATGCAGATGGGCAACAGAAAATAGACCCTCACTATTTACATCCAATTGAACTAAGAAAAAAGGGACACATAGAAATTCCACAAATAAATTCAGTCAGGATATACAGTTTATTATATTAAAATCCCTCCCATTTCAAACTTTATTATATGATAGTTTTTTTTCCTAACAATAGTGTTTATCCTGCTTGACTTATTACAATAAGTGGAAATTGATTTGGGAAGCTTGGATCTATTTATAATGTTTGCCACTATCTTCACATTTTTAACTCATGTTTCTCTTTTTAAAAACTATTATAGAATAGCTTTTCTCTCATAAATTCTTACGCTTTGTAGTGATTTGATTTATACTTTCTATATTGTGCACTACACAGTATAATAAAGAAATACATATAAATGTATATGTATGCATGTATATACATACATCATATATATCATATAAGACAGTAATATATGATTTATATATATGTTATATATATATAATTTGTATACATATATATCTTTTATATATTTATTTGTATCTTTTATGTGTATATATATAAATATAAAGAATGCAAGTATAAAGATTAGGACATATATATTCTTTTTTGTGAAAAACTTTTTTTTTCTTAACTTTTTGGTCAAAACCTAGAAAATTATTGCTTGGTATGATATATTGCTATTTCTTAATAAAAAACAAAAAAGAAATGGACAAAGAACTTGGCATAAAAATATGATGATGTCTTTAATTTTGAAAATTAACAAATAATTTTAAAAGCTAAATTTGAAAGAAAGAAACAGAAAGATGCAAATGAAGAGAATTATAAATAAATGCAATTGAGGGTGCTTAAAAGAGATCAAACTATTGTGTTAGTGTAAATTTGATCCAAAGGTTTAAAAAATAATATGAGAAGTTAAGACTAGAGAATATGTTTAAAATAAACATTAAGGAATGTTTAAACTTTTTAGGGGAATACAAACTATAAGTCTATGAAAGTATATCTAAAATCATAATGAAAAATATTTCTTAGTAAAATAAAATACCAAATGTAATTAAAAAAAACAGAAAAAAGAAAACTGAACAGAAGAGTAATTAAGTGGCATGATGATAAAATCTGGAATCAAGTGCTATTTTAACACCTAAGAAACATACAAATAAAATACATTTTATTTTATTTTTTAATATGTTTTTAAATGTTTTATTTATTTATTCATGAGAGTCAGAGAGAGAGAGAGAGAGGCAGAGGCAGAGGGTGAAGCAGGCTCCCCGCCTAGCAGGGAGCCCGATGCGGGACTCGATCCCAGGACCCTGGGATCATGACCTGAGCCGAAGGCAGACACCCAACCATCTGAGCCACCCAGGTGCCCCAATAAAATACATTTTAAGTTATATAAATTATTTAGGATCACAGAAAGAAGAAAAGATCATTGAATGGTATTTTATCACACTAATAGAACCCTATTACTACACCTAAACACTTAACACTAATGATATTGTCATCTCATATTGTCACTACTAAGTACAAACATTTTATTTCCAATAAAAAGAGCAGGATATAATAATTATAATAATAAATTTAAAGATTTATTTAGGATATAATATATTATATACTTTATATTAAGCACTATATATTTTTTCCTCATTTGTTTTAACAAAATTTATGAGGTTGGTGATGTTACAATCCCTAGTTTACATAAGATTGAGATTTAGAGATATGAGGAAACTTCCTCAGCTGTTTCCAATTCCACATGTAAAGAGCTTGGAAGTTGCCACTGCATCATACCAACACGTAAAAAGCAGAAAACACTAAGAAACACTAAACTCTTCTAGGACCAGTAAGAAAGGTAAGAACACCAGGCAAAATGATGTCCCCATGACTGGAGAAACAAACAGACAAATACCAAGAATAACAATTTACCTGAGCAGAGACCCATGAACAGAAACTACAGCAGGAAGCAGCACCAGGTAGGTAAACAAGAAAAATAATTAATGAATATCTGGAGGCTCAGTATGGACAACTCTTAGAGCTAAACTCCAGGAATATGCAGTCATAGGGAGGCCCCTACAATTTTGTGAGATTTACTTACAGGAGTTCAACTTGGTTCAAATGTAAGTATCAGAAAAATCATGCTTCTGGGGCACTTGGGTGGCACAGTTGGTTAAGCATCCAACTCTTGGTTTCTGCTCAGGTTGTGATCTCAGCGTCATGAGATTGAGTCCGGAGTTGGCACCCTGCTCAGCACGGAATCTGCTTGGGCTTCACTCTCACTTCCTCTCTGCCTCTGCCCCTCCCCTCCATTCTCCTGCTTTCTCTCTCACTCTCTATCTCTCTAAAATAAATATGTAAATCTTGCAGTGCCTGGTTGGCTCAATCACTTAAGCATCTGCCTTTGGCTCAGGTCATGATCCCAGAGTCCTGGGATTTAGACCCCCATGGAGCCACGTGTACAGTCCTGCATCCAGCCCCAGGTCCAGCCCACCCCCAACTGTTCAGTGCTGAGCCTGCTTCTCCCTCTGCCTCTGCCCTTCCCCCTGCTTGTGCTCTCTCTCTCTCACTTGCTCTCTGTCAAATAAATAAATAAAATCTTTAAAAAATTAAAATAAATAAGTAAATCTTTATTTTTTAAAGATTTTATTTATTTATTTGAGAGAGAGAGTGAGAGAGAGCATGAGAGGGGAGAGGGTCAGAGGGAGAAGCAGACTCCCCACTGAGCAGGGAGTCTGATGTGAGACTCAATCCCTGGACTCCAGGATCATTACCTGAGCTGAAGGCAGTCGCTTAACCAACTGAGCCACCCAGGCGCCCAAATAAGTAAATCTTTAAAAAAGAAAAGAAAAATCATGCTTCTGGCAGAAAGAATGGAAAAGGAACCATTTTGAATTTTTTTTAAGATTTTATTTATTTATTTAACTGACAGAGAGAGAGAGACAGCGAGAAAGGGAACACAAGAAGGGGGCGGGGGAGAGAGAAGCAGGTTTCCTGCCAAGCAGGGAGCCCGATATGGGGCTCGATCTCAGGACCCTGGAACCATGACCTGAGCCAAAGGCAGTCACCTAACCAACTGAGCCACCCAGGCACCCCTAGAACACTCTGTTCTTAACAAAATCTGCCCTCAAGTAGAAGTAGTTAACCAGAGACTCATCTACCGGGTATTTTCAGAGCCTAACTAACTTAGAAGGGAAATCCTCAACTGCAGCCCACTTTCACTATCCTTTCCCACCGAAGGGAGGAAGCAAAAAGCAGAAATACTTGTGAAGTTTATAGTCCAGTTACATAGACCTCTAAAAGACTGAGACCTAATCACAGGATTATACAACTTTGTATTAGTAAAGACCTGTTTACAGGAATTCCTTTTCCCAGACATGACTGGGATAGTGGCATTATCGGACTAGGGCTTTAAAACAACTATGACTAATATGCTAATGGCTCTAATGGATAATCAGCAGGATTCAAAAACAGATGGACTATGTAAGCAGAGAGAAACCCTAAGAAAGAACAACAAAGTGATAGAGATAAATATCACTGTAATAGAAATAAAGAATGCCTTTGATGGACACAGGTGAGGAAAAGACTGATATTATTTAACTGCAAGACTTACTATAAAGTTATAGTAATCAAGATGGTGTGGTATTGGTGAAAGAAGAGACAGAGCAATGAAGAGGAACAGCTATGTCAGAAATATACCACATTAATATATTTAACTGATCTTTGAGAAAGAAGCAAAAATAATACAATGGCCCAAAGACAGTCTTTCCAACAAATGGTATGAAAATACCTAGACATCTACACACACAAAAAAGTGACTCTTACACAAAACTTACACCCTTCACAAAAGCTAATTCAAAATGGATACATATTTAAATGCAAATACAAAACAAGAAAACTCCTAGAAGATAACATAAGAAAAACCTAGATGATCTTGGGTATAGTGATAACTTTTTAAATACAATACTAAAGGTATGATCTAAGAAGGAAATAGTTGTTAAGATGGACTTTGTTAAGATTAAAACAAAACAAAACAAAACTGCTACTCTATGAAAGACAATGTCAAGAGAATGAGAAGGCAAGCCCCAGAAGAGAAAATATGTGCAAAAGATACATCTGATAATGGATTGTTATCCAAAATACACAAAGGAAACTTAAAACTCAACAATAAGGAAATAAGCACCCCAATTTTAAAATGGGCCAACAATTTTAACAGACACCTCACCAAGGAATATATATGGATGGTGAATAAGCATATAAAAAGATGCTCCACAACAAATGTCATCAGGGAATGTAAATTAAAACAATCATTGAGCTACCAATGCACATCAATTAGAATGGCCACAATCTGGAATATTGACAACACTAAATGCAAGAAGCAATAGGGACTCTCATACACTATGTCTACCCTCTTTTCAATGGGACATCACTACTTTTCTCAAAAAGCAATGTTCTTATAATTCTACCTTTTTAGATTGATGATGGACTTTTAACTTTCTTTCATCAATAAAATGTCACAAAAATTGTGTAAGAGTTTGGGGTTCTAGATCTTAAGAGTCTTGTATCTTCTGTTTTCACCATCTCATAACCCTGAGATCACCCATCTGTGAAGATCATTTTGTTTAGTAGAATAATAAGTGACCCATGGAAAGAAACTAAGGGCACCCTGTACTACCTGCCTGACATGAGTGAAGCCATCTTGGAACTTCCAGTTTCAGTTAAGCTGTCAGATGACTGAGGGGTACCTGGGTAGCTCAATCAGTTAAGCGTCTGCCTTCAGCTCAGGTCATAATTTCAGGGTTCTGGGATTGAGGCCCATGTTGGGCTCCCTGTTCAGCAGGGAGTCTGCTTCTCACTCTCCCTCTGCCCCTCCCCACTGTTTGTGTTCTCTCTTGCTCTTTCTATCAAATAAATAAATAAAATCTTTAAAAACAAACAAACAAATAAAAGCTGTCAGATAACTGAATCTACATGCAATCCCAGGGGAGACCAGCAGAAAAGTCACCCAGATTGCCAATACATAAAATTATGAGAAAAAATAAAACACGATGTTTAAGCCACAAAGTATTGAAGTTCGTTACATGATAATAAATTATTGATGCAAAAGGTTTGCATTTGTTGCAATGCAACAATTATAACTATAATTGTTTCAAATCACCATATAATGTCATACTTACTAGTAAAGTATTAGCAAATTTTCCAATAAGGTGAAGAATAAATGAGCTGGCAATATGTTGGAGAGACAAAGTTTGATGGTCAACTGCTAAGGAAAGAGTGGTTATGTCATCAACAAACAATTTCTCTTCCTGAGTATACAGCTAAGCTGTGTTTCCAAGTAACATTTCATATCATGGCAGTTGTGACAAATCAAATCATAATTAATAAGTGAAATATAGGCATAAATGATATGTTACTTCTATGCCAAGGCAAGTTTCTTTTCTTCACTTTCTCTCTTTCCCACCTAGCTTCCAGTTGGGAAATCTGGAGATGTTAACCATGCATGGAAGATGCTATATTCAAAATCTGGTACAATCCTGGGTCTCTGAGTCACTGCTGGAAGAAGAGTTCCCATTACTACCACCCCAACACTAATCATATTGGGTAATAATGTACAGAAGCAATGATTTGTTATTTTGTTAACCAACTGAAATATATGATATCTTTTTACTGACATATTGCACAACCTACCTAATACATTCCTATTTGTGAACTAGCTCTCTCGTATTTCATGTGGTTTAGGTGGGGCTATTTTCCTTGTCTTTTGCGGTGAATACATGACCCAGATTTGATCAGTAAATGTCCATCAGTATCCCAGACACATTGAATGATTCCAGAATGACACTGAACCCAAGTGGGGTCAATCAGCACATTCTCTGGGGCATGTATGCCAGAGTTATCAGAACAGACTTTTCTCCAGCATTGGGATAGAAGTTGAATGGATGTTTTAAATTGAAGTGGCTGACATCTATCCTTCTGGGCCTAATGAAACAATTTGTTGCACAAAAGAATGAGGAGCAGCATGCAAACAAAAGCAAAGTTGAGAGAGATGTGGAAAGAAAGAAAAAAGAAAAAGGAAATATCCCCCAGAACACATTTGGAGCTTATAGTTTTAGTTATGCCTGAAACACATTTTGAGGTTATAGTTTTAGTGATGCCTGAAACACATTATAAGCAGATTATAGTTTTAGTCATGCCTAAAGTCAGTCCTTCCTCTGGAATTTTAGTCAAGAACTGGTTCATTTTATTTACCTGTTTCCTTTTAGATGTAAGTTAATTTGAATTGGATTTACTTTAGTTGCAAATAAAGTACTACATAGTGCTTACCATCTTATTTTTTAATATTTTGTTGAATTTTTTTCTAATGCAATAAGAAAAAACAGTATAAATTTTGGAAGACAATTTATATATTAACATTACATAACTTTTGACCTACAAAACTTGATTGTATAATTACACAATATATATATATATATCAAATCATCATGTGGTATACCTTAAACTAATGCAATGTTATATATCAATTATAAAAAACTGGACAATAAACAATACTGAATCTAATAACAAATTATCAAATCTAATGAGAATTTGCAAAGTTTGGTATTATAGCATAAATATTCAAATAGCTTACTTGTGTTTTAAAAGAAATCAATTTAAAGTATGCAGGCATGATTTTGTTTCTATTTCATCTCAACTGGTTTATCTAAATTAGTTATGGTAGTTCCATTATTTTACCAGTGTGTGGTACAGGAGTGGTCCTATGATTGTTTAGAAATGGGCAAGTGCATCAATTCTGGACAGTAAGAGTTAAGAAGTTGATCAGTTTTGGTCAGAGGATGGCCATTAAAATTTCTTCATTATAAAGAATGAAATAAATGCAGAGAGAGGAAAGATGGCAGAGGAATAGGAGACCCTATTTTCCTCTGGTCCCTGAATTCAGCTAGATAGCTATCAAATCATTTAGAACACCTGTGAACTCAACCAGAGATCTAAGAAAAAATTGCTGCAATTCTACAAATAGAAAAGCGATCACTTTTTGCAAGGTGGAGGTGCAGAGAAGTGAATCTGAGATGAAATATCAGAAGATAAACTGCAGGGGAGGGGGCCTCCATAGGCTGGCTACCGGAAAGTGATATAGCAGCAGAGTGCAAAATTTGGAACTTTTATAGGTCTGCTCTGGTGACAGGCATCCCTGCCTGAAAGATGCTCAGGTGGAGAAGTGGGGCAGTTTCCTAGGTGGGAAGGTTTGGTCTCAGGATCCCCAGTGTCACAGAAAGATCAAAGGTGCCTGAGTGCGGCAGAGTTCCCAGGCAACAGAGTGGGGAGTTGGCTGCAAACAGCAAGCCCGGGAGTGGGATTTCAGCTCTGTGTAGCCATAAACAAGGAACCACAACACAATCTACTGCTCTCCACGCAGGGGCCCAGCAAGCAGTAGAACTGCAGTGAGACCCCCCTCCCCCCCCAAAGGAGGGGAAGTGCAAGTGTGTACCACAGGAGTCTGCAGAGTTTGGAGACTAGAAATGGGGTCACGTGCCTGAGATAAAAATGCTTGGTAACAGGCTGGGTGAACACAGAATGTGGATGGAAACCAGGAAGACAAAAGCAATTGACTGCTTTTCCCTGAGGGTGCAATGAAGAGTGGGGGTTGGGATCTTTCAGCTCTGAGGCTGGACATTAGGGTGCTGACAGGGTGGAAAGACTTCAGGGAACAAAAGCTACATAGAGCAATCCTGAGCTGCTTACACTGAGCCGTCCTGCAATTCTGACCAGGCAAAGACACCTAAGAATCAATGCAACAGACCCCTCCACCAGAAGATCAGCAAGAATATCCAGCTAAGACCAAGTTTACTGATCACACAGAACTGCAAAACTCCAGCACTAGGGGAAAATAGCATATAGAATTTGTGTTTTTTCCTCAGGATTCTTTAGTCTTTCAATTTAATTTTTTTCTTTTTCAGCTAACTTTTTATTCTATCAACTCTTTTTTAAGTCTTTTTTAATTTTTATTTTTACAGTTGCATTTTACCCTTTCATTGAACTTAATTTTATTTTTGTATATATATATGTGTATCTTTCCTTAAAATTTTGATATGTAGTTTCTTCTAACAAACAGACCAAAATACACCAGAATCTTATGTATTGCTCTGTTCTGTTCACCTGTCAGATTATATTCTTTTTTAAGCCTTTTTTAAATTTCCATTTTTACAGTTACATTCTATCCTTTCATTATGGTTGATTTTATTTTTGTATATATATATCTTTATAATTTTGAGATCTAGTTTTCTAACAGACCAAAATACACACAGGCTCTAGTGTATTGCTTTATTTTGTTAACTGGTCTGATTATTTATTTATTCTCTCCTTTTGTTTTTTCCTTGTTGATTTCTGGTCTCTTTTGATTTGTTCAGTGTATAATTGTCAGGGGTTGTTGTTATTTTAGTATTTGGTTCTCTCATTCATCTATTCTTCTCTGGACAAAATGACAAGATGGTAGAAATGGAAAGAAAACAAGAGGCAGTACTGACTGCTAAGGACCTAATCAGTAGGGATATAAGTAAGATGACAGAACTTGAGTTCAGAATAATGATTATAAAGATACTAGCTGGGCTTGAAAGCATAGATGACTCCAGAGAATCCCTTCATGGAGAAAGAAATCTGGAAAGGAAACAGGCATTCAAGTCCAGCAGGCACGGAGAACCTCACTCAAAATCAATAGAAATGGGACAACACCTCGACATATAATAGTGAAGATTGCAAATTTCAGAGACAAAGAGAAAACCCTACAGCAGCTCAGGGGAAAAGAGGTCCTTAACCTAGGGTAGAAACATAAGACTGGCTCCAGACCTATCCACAGAGACCTGGAAGACCAGAAAGGACTGGCATGATATATTCAGGGTGCTAAATGAGAAAAACATGCAGCCAAGAATACTTTATTCAGCAAGGCTGTCATTAAGAACAGTAGGAGAGATGAAGAGCTTCCAGGATAAAAAAGAAACTAAAAGAATTTGTGATTACTAAATGAGCCCTGAAAGAATTAAAGGGGATCCTTTAAGTGAAGAGATAGCCCCAAAGTAACATAGACCACAAAGGAACAAAGACAATATACAGAAACAGTGACTTTATAGGTAATACAGTGGCAATAAATTCATATCTTTCAATAGTTACTCTGAATGTAAATGGGCTAAATGCCCCAATCAAAAGACACAGAGTATCAGATTGGGTAAAAAAGCAAGAACCATCCATATGCTGTCTACAAGAGACTCATTTCAGACACAAAGAATGATTGTCATTAAAAGTGAGGGGATAAGGGGGTGGAGAAATATTTATCATGCTAATGGACATTAAAAGAAAGCTGGGGTAGCAATCCTTATATCAGAAAAATTAGATTTTAAAGCAAAGACTGTAATAAGGAGGGACAATTTTCATACTTAACAGGACTATCCAACAAGATCAAAAATTGTAAATATTTATGCCCCTAACATGGGAGCAGCCAAATATATAAACCAATTAAGAACAAAAATAAAGAAACACATTGATAATAACACAATAATAGTAGAGGACTTTAACACTCCACTCACAACAATGGATAGATCATCTAAGCAGAAGATCAACAAGGAAACAAGGGCTTTGAATGACACACTGGACCAGATGTAATTTGTAGATACAGTCGGAACATTTATCCTAAAGCAACAGAATACACATTCGTCTCAAGTGCACATGGAACATTCTCTAGAATAGATCACACACTGGGTCACAAATCAGGTCTCAATTAGTACCAAAAGACTGGGATCATTCCCTGCATATTTTTAGGCCACAATGCTTTGAAATTTGAACTCAATCACAACAGGATATTTGGAAAGAACTCAAATACATGGAAGATAAAGAGCATCCAGCAAATTAAAGAAGAATTAAAAAAACTCATGGAAACAAATGAAAATGAAAATACAACTGTTCAAAAACTTTGGGATGCAGCAAAGGCAGTACTAAGAGGAAAAGCAATACAAGCTTTTCTTAAGACACAAGAAAAGCCTCAAATACACAACCTAACCTTACACCTAGAGGAGCTGGAGAAAGAACACCAAAAAATGTCTAAACTCAGTAAGAGAAGAGAATTGATAAAGATTAGAGCAGAAATCAATGAAACAGAAACCAAAAGAACAGTAGAATAAATCAACAAAACTAGGAGCTGTTTCTCTGAAAGAATAAATAAGATCCATAAGCCCCTGGCCAGACTTAACAAAAAGAAAAGAGAAAGGACCCAAATAAATAAAATCATGAATGAAAGAGGAGAGCTCACAACTAACACCAAAGAAATACTATTATAAGAACATATTATGAGCACCTATATGCCAACAAGTTAGGCAATCTGAAAGAAATGGATGCATTCCTGGAAATGTATAAACTACCAAAACTGAAAGAGGAAGATGGAAAACCTGAACAGACACCTAACCAGCAAGTAAATTGAAGCAGTAATAAAAAATCTCCCAACACGGGGCACCTAGGTGGCTCAGTTGCTAAGTGTCTGCCTTCAGCTCAGGTCATGATCTCAGGGTCCTGGGATTGAGCCCCACATTTTGCTCCCTGCTCAGTGGGAACTCTGCTTCTCCCTCTCCCCCCCTCTTCACTCCCCCACTCGTGCTCTCTTTCTCCTTCTCTCAAATAAATAAATAAAATCTTAAAAAACAATCTCCCAACAAACAAGAATCCAGGGAAGGATGGCTTCCCAAGAGATTCTACCAAACATTTACAGAAGAATTAATACCTATTCTTCTGAAGCTGTTTAAAAAAATAGAAATGGAAGGCAAACTTCCAAAGTCTTTCTATGAAGCCAGTATTACCTTGACCCCCAAACCAGACAAAGGCCCTATCAAAAAGCAGAATTATAGACCAATATCACTAATGAACATGGATGCAAAAATTCTCACCAAAATACTAGCCAGTAGGATCCAAAAGTGCATTAAAAAGATTATTCACCACGACCAAGTGGGATTTATTCCTGGGCTGCAAGCGTGGTTCAACATTCACAAATTAATCAGTGTGACGCATCACATTAATAAAAAAAGGACAAGAACCATATGATCATCTCAATTAATGCAGAAAAAACATTTGAGGGCGCCTGGGTGGCTCAGTTGGTTAAGCGACTGCCTTCAGCTCAGGTCATGATCCTGGAGTTCTGGGATCGAGTTCCACATCAGGCTCCCTGCTCAGCAGGGAGTCTGCTTTGCCCTCTGACCCTCCACCCCCCTCATGTGCTCTCTCTCTCTCATTCTCTCTCTCAAATAAATAAATAAAATCTTTTTTTTAAAAGAAAAAGCATTTGACAAAATACAGCATCCTCTCTTGATTAAAACTCTCCACAGTGTAGGGATAGAGGGAACATACCTCAATATAATAAAAGCCATCTATGAAAAGTCCACAGTGAATATCATTCTCAATGGGGAAAAACTGAGAGCTTTTCACCTAAGACCAGGAGCACAACAGGGATGTCCACTCCCTGTTTACACAAAGGTAAACTCAAAATGGATGAAAGACCTCAATGTGAGATAGGAATCCATCAAAATCCTAGAAGAGAACACAGACAACAACCTCTTTGACCTCAGCTACAGCAACTTCTTGCTAGACATGTCTCTAAAGGCAAGGGAAACAAAAGCAAAAATGAACTGTTGGGACTTCATCAAGATTAAAAGCTTTTGCACAGCAAAGGAAGCAGTCAACAAAACCAAAAGACAAACAGAATGTAAGAATATATTTGCAAATGTCTTATCAGATAAATGGCTAGTATCCAAAATTTATAATGAACTTATCAAACTCAACACCCAAAAAACAAATAATCCAATTGAGAAATGGACAGAAGACATGAACAGACATTTCTCCAAAGAAAACATTCAAATGGCCAACTGACACATGAAAAAATGCTCAACATTATTTGGCACCAGGGAAATACAAATCAAAACCACAATGTGTTACCACCTCACACCTGTCAGAATGGCTATAATTAACAAGTCAGGAAACGGCAAATATTGGTGAGGATGCAGAGAAAGGGGAACTATCTCACATTTGGTGGCATTGAAATCTGGGGCAGCCACTCTGGAAAACAGTATGAAGTTTCCTCAAAATTTTAAAAATAGAGCTACCCTATGACCCAGCAATTGCACTATTAGGTATTTACCCCAAAGATACAAATGCAGTGATCCAAAAGGGCACCTGCACCCCAATGTTCATAATAGCAATGTTCAAAATAGCCAAACTATGGAAAGAGCCCAGATGTCCATCAACAGATGAATGGATAAAGAAAATGTGGTTCATATATACAATGGAATATTACTCAGCCATCAAAAAATGAAATCTTGTCATTTGTAATGATGTGGATGGAACTAGAGGGTATTTTGCTAAGTGAAATAAGTCAATCAGAAATAGACAATTATCATATGATTTCACTCATATGTAGAATTTAAGAAACTAAACAGAAAAGCATAGGGGAAGGGAGGGAAAAATAAAACAAGGCAAAATCAGAGAGGGAGACAAACCATAAGAGACTCTTAATCATATAAAACAAACTGAGGGTTGCTGGAGGGGAGGAGGTGGGGGAATGGGGTACCAGGTGATGGACATTAAGGAGGGTGCAGTATATAATGAGCATTGGGTGTCATATAAGACTGATGAATCACTGAACTCTACCTCTGAAACTAATAATACACTATATGTTAATTAACTGAATTTAAATAAATTAAAATAAATAACAAGAAAAGGAAATAAAACAGAAAAAACAGTGACTATATTTAATAATAATATCTTGTATATTTGAAAGTTGCTAAGAGAATAGATCTTAAAAGAGCTCATCACAAGAAAAAATTTTTGTAACTATATATGGTGACAATGTTAACTAAACTTATTGTTGTGATCATTTTGCAATATGTACAAATGGGGAATCATATTGTACACCTGAAACTAATATGTTCTATGTCAATGATTTTTCAATAAAAATATTAAAAATAAACAAAAAGAAAATCAACAACATAAAAGAATGAAATAAATGCAGAGATAGTCTCTCAAGTTTTTCTGGAAATAAAAATGAATGGAAATGACTGCTAGTACCAGACTGAAGATAGATAAATTTCAAGAAAGAGTTTATTCATTATACCACTGAGTAGCTGTTCTCTACATACCTGAAGCCTATATTGCCTCAGGTTTTCCTGGTTTTTGTTTGTTTGTTTGTCTTGTCTTCCCTTATCCTATTGTGGTTAATTTTAGGCAGCTTCCAACCAAAATTTAGTCAGCGCTCATTCCCATGGATTATTTTTACCATGGATACACCAACACAATATCTTAGGTGTAGATTTAAAGGTGGGTTTGGAATAATGGGTTCTTGGAGAGATATTTTAGAGAAAGCTGTGAGATTTAAAATCTTTTTTTTTTTTAATCTGAGATTGGTTATTGTAAGACTGGATTAAAAAAAAAAAAGGAGGGGTGCCTGGCTGCCTCAGTTGGTAGAGCCTGTGACCCTTGATCTCAGGGTTGTGAGTTCAAGCCCATTAAGTGTATAGTTTACTTAAAAAAATTAAAGACTAGATATTATAGGAAAGAATCATGCTTGACATTACTAATGTTAGTCCACAAAACACAGTAAGTTAAAAAAAATCACTAGTGAAATAAACACATGTGTTTGTAGATCAGTGTTTTACTTTACCTTCAACAGCTACAGAAGTTCAAAAAAATATAGTTAATATATGCCACAGTAGAAATAGACCAAAAAAATGAAAAAAAAATCTTAAGTAGAGACACTTCTACTTATACAAAAATTTCAATACCCTATTCTAAAGATACTTAAGAACATAGAACCCATAGATGAAGAACTGCCTTAGTATCCTATAGTGAATGGATGGCACTGAGGAGATTGGAATTCATATGCAGCATTCAGAAGCCAGATTTTGTTTGCTTGGGGCAATAAAGGAGGCTTGCCATTTTGGATTATGTAAATTTAATCTGTTTAGGGTTTATAAAGAGTCAATATTGGATATTTGAATAACTGGCAGGTACCATCAGAGTTAATGTAATCAGAGGAAAGGGGAGAACAAAACTAGCAAATAATATAAAGTTAAGAAACGCATGTGAGAAATTGTGAGTAATGAAAGTATTTCTTCTTGGGAGAAACAGATTTTAGAACATGGGACTGATAAAGGAGATAGACAGCGTGGCAATAAGGACCCCAAATGGAAAGCTGTAGATAGGATATTAAAAATTAAGTAGGTTCTCACAACTATTTCAGAAAATGAGCTGGAATTAGCCATTTATAAGATTTATCTGAGAAAAAAATCAGAGCTATTCTGTTTTTATCCTTGTGCTATCTTACAGAACCTTGTGTAGATGGTGCCTCTTTTTGGCCTAGACATAATTTTTGCATTTTTAAAATAGAAAATGCAGCAAAAGTCTATATTCAAAGATCCTAGAAAATAAAGGATTATTCATTACCTTATATAAAGTAAAATCTACTAAAAAGTCTCTTTCTGAATGTAAGCAGTAACTTTAAACAGCTAACAAGCAAGCAAAACATCTGAACACTTGTTTGTTATGGAACTCTGCCAGCAATACAGGTTCCATTTTTTTACCATAACATAAAATGTATCTTTATGAGACGCGTGTACATACATTTTGATGTGACTTTCTTCAAAGCAATGGGTATAACAGACACTATTGGTGTCCATCCATATCCCCTTGGCTCACTCCAGAGGTGGCCAGGTTGACAGAATACCTTATCTACTGGAGGACAGCCATCCTCTCCCCTTATTCATCTTAGTGCTTGTCTGAGGTCCATATGAACATAATAGCCGTGTTGCAAGGATGGAGGCTGTGCACTAGCCCAACACCATGAGCTTCTTCTCACAAATTCTGATTTAACTAATGCCACAGGTCTTGTCCAAACTCTCTACATCAAAGCCCACATGAAGCTTCAATAGAGCGCCATTCCTCAAGGAAACCAACCAGCCACTTGGTGCCAAGTTGACTGCATCTGTTGTCTTTGTACTGGAGAGCATAACAAAATGTTCTTACTGGGATTAATGTGTCTTCTGAATATGGATTGCCTATTTGACTACAGTACCTCAGCTTTTGATCTATTGAGGATTCTTCCTGTGGTAGAAACTCTCACACCCAAGCAGAAATTCTATGATTACTAGTTAAAATGTGAAAATGTGACCCGATCTCTTTGTTACTTTAACTCTTTATAAATTCAACAAAAACAAACAAAAAACCCTCAAAAACCAGAACACACCATACCCATTTTTTTTTCCAAAATACTATTGTTGAGAAATACTGAAACAGTGTACAACCAATAAAAAGCCACTTTGTCATGAAAGATTTTAGTATATATCTATTTGGTGGTAGAAATTGGATAATGCTTCTTCTATATAAATATTTCACCCATCTGGAATTGGCTAAGTGAACTTAATAGAGCTAAAAAAATGCCTAGTAATCACATTTGTGATTATAATAATTATGACAATTGCTTTACTCAGCAACTGTAATGCTATTAGAAGACACTCTGAACCCTACTAATTTTTTTTCATTATTTCTAAGTTTGATCGAACTGTTTTGTTAAACAAATTAATAATCAGATTTTTATTGTGATCAAAAGACTGTCAATTCTCATTTTTATCAATGAGATTTTTGAAGCCCTAAAAGTGGTTCAGATAATGTCAACATTAAAGATACATTTATTTTTATATTTGTAATTTATATTAGCCATGTGTCCTTGTTCTACTTATTTTCAATTTTTTTAAAGATTTTATTTATTTATTCATAGAAG
This sequence comes from Eumetopias jubatus, assembly GCF_037043125.1. Taxonomy (NCBI): domain Eukaryota; kingdom Metazoa; phylum Chordata; class Mammalia; order Carnivora; family Otariidae; genus Eumetopias; species Eumetopias jubatus. Next base: position 37,206,869 of record NW_028274807.1, read on the forward strand.
AGAGAGAGAGAGGCAGAGGGAGAAGCAGTCTCCCCGCTGAGCAGGGAGGCCGATGCAGGACTTGATCCCAGGACCCTGGGATCATGACCTGAGCTGAAGGCAGACACTTAACCATCAGAGCCACCCAGTAGCCCTATTTATTTTCAATTTTAAACCAAGTTACATACATAAGTGGCAGGAAAATAAGGAGAAAAGGTCATGATTGACACAAGATATTATAATTAAAATTAAAATGTTTACTTTTCAAAAAGAAGAAATAACAATTTGTGTAAGTTCACAGATATATTTAGAACTACATAATTTGCTCTGGGCAAAAATATATATCATCTATTATGCATCTCCATTTGATTCCTTCTTATATATTCCAATTCCCTTTCAAAAGTCCTCATCTTTTCATTAATTTTCTCTATGTTTTCCATTATTTATTGAATATATTATATTAATTATAGTTATTTGAAAGTCCTTTTCTGATAAATCTAATGATAACACATGTGAATCTCAATATATTTTATTTAAACTACTCAATAACCTGATTATATTAAGATCTACTTTCATGCTTACTTAGATATAGACTATTTAATTTTGACTTTCCTTGTAGTATGAAAACTTTACTCATAGGGTATAGTCCTTAAAAGTAGGTTATGGATTTTTGTAGTCTCAACTGAAAGCCTGGAGTAGACACATAGACCCAACATAGTAGATGAAAAGAAAAGTAAAATATAAAATTTCTTTTTACGCAATTTATTTTTTCCAAATTGTCTATTATAAAAATGTTAACATTTTATAATCACTAAACAATAAGTGTTAACAAAAATAAGTACATAAAATCAATGGTATTGAAAACAGAAGATAAGTAAAGATGAACATCGGTAAGAAAATAGAGAAATAATTTATAACCTTGAAGAATGTAGTCATTTGGAGGGTAACATTGGATTATTTAAGATAGCAAGAGCTGTGTGAAAATTCTAGTTTTGAGCCTAAACCACTAATGTATGCAAATTTTTTCTATAAATGAACTTCAACATTAAAAGACATCTATTTGGGTTCAGAACTAGTAAAATTTTAATTGTGAAACCATGTAATATCTAAACGACCAGAATGAGGCTTATTTCTTATTTGCTCTCTAAATCAAACTAAGCTGCATTATGACTTCTAAGACATGTTAGAGTTTTGTTAGTCTACTTTCCTGATAGTCACTGGGCCCTTTTCTACAGGATATTAAAATCAAGATTACTTATATCAGATCTAAAATATTTTAATGTTAAATTATCCCTGTTTTCATATTATAAATCTGGATGGTGAGTTATATTATTCTTAAATATTATTTTAATTTATTTGAATATTTTACTGCTGACATTTTATTGAAGAATTCACATTTATATTGCAAGGTGAGAGTAACATGTGATTCCTTTTATGATTCTCTTTTTTCAGGTTTTGGGATCATGAAGATACTGTAAGTAACAAAAATATTTCTTTTATTCCTGGGGTCTGGAAAATTTTAAATCACTTAGTCTTGTTTAGGCCTTTCAAATTTGAATTTATTCACATGTTAGTCAATATAAAGAAGGTATATTCCATTGGGAGAGTCTTTGCCACCTTTATCAATGTCTCCATAATAATTAATTGATATAAGACAACACTTATACTCTTTCTTGAATCAACTTTGGTAGTTTGTATGTTAATTATTTGAACGGAAATTTTAAGATATGTCATAATTAATTACATATATATGTGTGTATATATATATATATATATATACACACATATATATATCACTATTCCTTTGTGTTTTGTTACTTTTCCTAATTATATGCTGATAAAGTCTTACCCTCATTCTTAGGGTATAAACACTGTTTTTCCTGATTTGCCTTAAGTATTATTATCAATTTTTTTAATTCTTGCATTTCTTCCTCATTTTTCTACTATGATGTCATTTTTTTCTCCTATATCCCTTCTCTAGGACTTTTGCATTTATCTTTCTCCATGTGCTTTTTTCTCTTTTTCTATTTTGTTGAGTTGAAAAATAAGTTTATTTCTCATAATATTGTTGTTTATTAAGTTCAAACACAGAATCTTATAAGTTCTCCCCTGACTACAGCTTTGACTGTATCACATAAATATTGATGAAGTGCCATAGTTAATATATTCTAAAGTAGAGCATATAGACAAATTTCATGTTTGTCTTTATAAAGATATTTTGAGGAAAATGAATTTTTTAGGTTCATCATTTATTTACTTTTTAAAAATATCACATTTTTATGTTTCTGTGGGATGGTGTGCATATTATATTTGGACATCTAGTTTTGGTTTCTTTTCACAAAATTTTCTGTTTTAAGAAACTGCCATTTTAATAAGAAAATGTGGAATATAATTGGTACTTTTTAATATACAGAGAAATCTGCTTTTCTATCTGGGAAATGAGTGTTCATAAATGTTTTATTTTCAACAAAAAAATTTAATTTCTAAATACAAAATTATGAGACACATTTTATGATGGCTCCATTAATTAATATGTAATTTTCTTTGTTTACTTCCTCTGGTAAAAGTTGAAAAAAGTGTTTTTAAATTCTCATTAAAATTATATTTTTAAAAGATTATTTTCCCTTAAGGTTGTTAATTATTAATTTAGCATTTATTGAGCTTCTCGCTCAATAGAACTAATCAATATATCAGCCTTCATGGAGATTTCATTCTTGTAAGACTTACCTTTAAGTTCCAGAAATACCAATAGTTTAAAGTGTCTGACATGTAGAAGACATTCAATAACATTTTTGCTTGAAGGAATGCATGAATAAATGAACAAATATATCTCAATGCCATAGTACTCCACCATTTTCCCCCTTTCAAATTAGCACATCATTGTTGCTTATACCTTTTATCAACAATGTTAGGGAAGGAAACATTTTTTTCTTTAGGGAAACACTCCAGTCTTCTCTTTCAGCTTTACTCATGCCTTCCCGGTAGTGGGTATGATACTTCATTAGTGTGTTTGGATTAAGGAACAGGAATAAGCAGACCTCTGTCTCTTCCTCTCTTTCCTCCTTAGAAGCCAGCTTGTCTTCATAGAGGTTTATTTTATGGTCTTTGCCTTTATGACATTTTACAATGACAAGCCTTATGTGTGGAATGCCTGTAGATTTCTACACTGAATATGACTGTGAGTTTGGGAAAGAGGGGGCTAAGAGTAAATCAGTGTAATCCAAAGTGCCCATTTTTGTTGTATCTGTAAGTCACATCTTCCAATAAAGCTCATCAGTAATAAAGCTGATATTTTTATATCAATCACCTGAGTGTCTTTCTCAATTGGTCAGATTCTTGTGGAGTATTGGGGTCCTATTTATTTACACTCAAAAATCATCCAGTCACTCCGTCTTAGCATGGGTTCCTTGAAGCAGATACTGAGATGAACAGTTCTGTACAGAATGTTTATAGGGGAGTGTTCTCAATGATATGCCAGTATGAAAGTGAGAATGTCAGTATATGGTCAAGATTGACATGAACTCACAATGCAACTGTAGATGAGGCTTCAGCCAATCTTGAAGGAGCTCTGGACCTAGGATGTCCATTCAGAGTTGTCCCATATTGAGACAAGAGAGTTAGACATTTATACACCTCAGTTAACCAGTCAGTGACAATCAGCTACCTCTGAGGATGAACATAATTGAGCAAAGCAGTTCTCTGCAGTTGAGGGCAATTTCTAATGATGAACCCTTAAGTGAGAAGTTAGAAAATGATATTCACAGGAATTGTGAGAAAGATATATTGGCAGTAAAGAGGGGATCTGGAGGAGCTTCCCAAAATCCACTAGACTTTTGAACCATTTCATGATTTTGCTTTAATTTTAATTTGATATTAATATGTTACTCTTGATTTATATTTGAAAATTTGCCTGAAATATATGTCAAAATATATATTTGAAAAAATTTCCAAATTTCCTTATCATTTGAGCAGTGTGTCTTTTATAAGGAAACTGTACTTTTTTGGTAAATATTTTACTGACTTTTAATATAAATGCATGTAGAAAAGCACATATATCACAAATTGACAGCTAGCGAAATTACTATATATTGTGTATAACTAGGTACAATCCACAACAAAAGAATAATTTTAACAGTAAGACAGAAACTCTCCTAATCTCTTCTTCACAACCCTACATTTTTTGTTTTCTTGTTTTTCATTCTTGTTTGATTTGCTTTTTTTTTTTTTATTCTCCAAGGAAGCTGAGGCAGTATTGGCAGTATTGAAGGAGAAACAATTCTTGGCACAAAAATACAAAAAAAAAAAAAAAAAAAAAAGCTGACAACATCCTTTGAATTTATCATTAGCATTTGTCTGTCCAATATAGGGTATAGCTATAGAAGGGAAAGTCAATAATTCAAATGAAATTGGAGGATTTTTGTTTTAATACATTGGACTAGATATATTAATTACTGAACTAAGGCAGTTTTTTAAACTAAAAATTACAGAAGGACTTTTTATTTCATAAAAGTTATCAGAAAATTCATAAATCTTGCTCTAATTTTATTCAAAATATAAGTAAAAATTAGACCCCCAGGACATCACAGACTTATACATGGCATAGAGGTTATAAAATAAAGTTATTCAGCTCATCTGATACAGTCATCATTTTACTGAAACTAATAGATATCTATTATCTTCACCTTATTTGAACTTTCATGGCATAGATCGAGTTGGCAATTTTTCTCTTAAGTTAAACAATGCCACATTCTCTGGATTTTACTCTTATAACCCCAGCCCAATCTCTTTTTATCTATAACTAAAAAGTTTCTTGAAGATAATAATTGTTTTCTTGCTTAGTGCTGTAATAGTGCTAAGATATATCTGGCAGAAAATAAATACTCATGAATATTTCTTGAGAAACATCCTCAGTGACAGGCTAACTATAGGAGTTCTTCAAATTTAGATGTTGGATATTATTCTCTACTCACTTATGTCTTTACCCTAGATAAGTGAAAACTTATGGTGCTATAAAATATCATACATGCTGATTTTTCTTATAAATGAATTTTTTTCCTCATAGCATAACTGAAACTGAGCATCTTAACTTTAACATTTTATGATGGACTTTGGCTAAACCCACTGGATCCAGTTTCTTGTAATGTAATAGAGAGCTGATTATAGATACCCACAAAATGCTTGTTCATAGATGCAAGAATATTAGAAATATGACATGTCATCATTAATGAATAATCTATGAACAATGCAGCAAGCTTAAGCTGTTGACCAATAACTAATTGAGTCATAAACTCAAATGTAATTCAAGTGATTAACTAGTTCAAAAACAATTAGAGTAATTTGAGGAGGGAGGAACAAGATGGCAAAGGAGTAGGAGACCTAAATTTTGTATGGTCCCAGGAATTCAGCTAGATAGTTATCAAACTATTCTGACCCCTATAAACTCAACAGGAGATTGAAGAATAGCAGTAATTCTATGAACAGTAAAGTGACCACTTTCTGGATGGTAGGATGTGCAGAGAAGTGAATCCAAGGCGATATTTGGGACGATAGGCCATGGGGGAGGGAGCCTCCATCAGCCAGCTACCCGCAAGAAATAGAGCAATGGAGCACAAAGTTGGAACTTTTAAAAGTCTGCTCCACGGAGGGACGTCCCTCCAGTGGCTAAGCAGGGGTGGAACCTTCACTGGGACAGTGTGGTCTCAGGACCCTCGGGGTCACAGAAAGACTGGGGGTACCTGAGTGCTGCAGAGCTCCCAGGTATCGGAGCAGGGAAGCTGGCTGCAAAGATGGAGCCAAGGAGTGGGCTCTCAGCTCAGAGTTGCCATAAACTGTGATCTGCATCATAGTCAGGCCACTACTCTTTGATCAGGGACCCAACAAGCAGCAGATCCAGGGAGACTCCCCTTACTCCCCCAGGAGGAGCAGCACAGGAGGACACCACAGGAATCTGCTGGGTTTGGAGACTCCAAATGAGGTTGTGTGCCAGAGATAGAAACACTTGGTCACAGGCTGGGTGAGCACGAGTGAGGCCAGAGACCAGGGATACAGGAGTGATTGACTGCTTTTCTTGGCGGGCTCATTGAGGAGTGTGACCCCGAGTTCTTGGCTCCTCCAGGGCCAGAGATTGGGAGACCGCCATTTTCATTCTCGTCCTCCAAAGCTGTATGGAAAGCTTTCAGGGAACAAAAGCTACTGAAAGCAAACATGAGCAGATTACTTAGCCTGGCCCTGGCAATGGCAGTGCAATTCTGCACAAGGCAAAGACATTTGAGAATCACTGCAATAGGCCCCTCCCCTAGAAGATCAGCAAGAACATCCAACCAAGACCAAGTTTACCGATCAATCAATGAGAAGTGCAGAACTCCAGCACTAGGGGAATACAGCACATAGAATTCACGGCTTTTTTTTTTTTTTTTTTCATGATTCTTTAGTCTTTCAAAGTTAATTTTTAAAATTTTCTTGATTTTTTTCTTTTTCTATTTTTTTAGTTGAATTTTCCTACTTCCATTTTTCAACCAACATCTTACCAATTCCCTTTTAAAAATCTTTTTTAATTTTCATTTTTACTGTCATATTTTATCCCTTCACTGTATTAAACTTATTTTTTTGTATATATGTAAGTTTTTCTTTCTTTAAAATTTTTGGATACAGTTTCTTCCAAAAGACAAAATATATCCTACATCAAGGGTATGATGTTGTCTTAGTCTCCTGCCTGATCACATTCTCTCTCTCGTTTTTTTTTTTTAATTTTCTCATTCTTTTTTTCAATCAACTACTTATCAATTCCTTTTCTAAATGTTTTTTTTTAATTTTCATCTTTATAGTCATATTCCATCCCTTCATTGTATTTACCTTTATTTTTGTGTATATATCTTTTTCATTCTTTAAAAATCTGGGAGGTGATTTCTTCTAACAGACCAAAATACACCCCAAATCTAGTGTGTGGCTGTGTTCTATTTACCAGCCAGATCATATTCTTTTTTTTTTCTCCCTTTCTTTTCCCACTGGTTTTGGGTCTCTTCTGATTTGTTTAGTGTATAATTTTTCTGGGGTTGTTGTTACCCTGTTAGCATTTTGTTCTCTCATTCATCTATTCTCTGGACAAAATGACAAGTTGGAAAAACTCTCCTCAAAAAAAAGAACAAGAGGCAGTACTGACTGCCAGGGACCTAATCAATACGCATATTAGTAAGATGTCAGAACTAGAGTTCAGAATGATGATTATAAAGACACTAGCTGGGCTTGAAAAAAGCATAGAAGCTACTAGAGAATCCCTCTCTGGAGAAATAAAAGAACTAAAATCTAACCAAGTTGAAATCAAAAAGGCTATTAATGAGGTGCAATAACAAATGGAGACTTTAACTGTGAGGGTAAATGAGGCAGAAGAGAGAATTAGTGATATAGAAGACCAAATGATGGAAAACAAAAAAGTTGAAAAAAAGAGAGAGAAACAACTAATGGATCATGAGGGCTGAATTCGAGAGATAAGTGATACAATAAGATGAAAAAATATTAGAATAATTGGGATCCCAGAAGAAGAAGAAAGACAGAGAGGGGCAGAAGGTATACCAGAGCAAATTATAGCAGAGAACTTCCCTAATTTGGGGAAAGAAACAAGCATCAAAATCCAGGAGGCACAGAGAATACCCCTAAAAATTAATAAAAATACATCAACACCCGATATCTAATAGTAAAATTCACAAGTCTCAGAGACAAAGAGAAAATCCTGAAAGTAGCTCAGGACAAGAAATCTATACACTACAATGGTAGAAACATTAGATTGGCAGCAGACATATCCACAGAGAACTGGCAGGCCAGAAAGGACTGGCCTGGTATATTCAGGACACTAAATGAGAAAAATATGCAGCCAAGAATACTATATTCAGCTAAACTGTTGTTGAAAATAGAAGCAGAGATAATAAGTTTCCAGGATAAAGAAAAACTAAAGGAATTTGCAAACATGAAACCAGCACTACAAAAAATATTGAAAAGGGTCCTCTAAGCAAAGAGAGAGATTAAAAGTAAAATAGACCAGAAAGAACCAGAGACAATATACAACAACAGTCACCTTACAGGCAATACAACGGCACTAAATTCATATCTTTCAATAGTTACCCTGAATGTAAATGGGCTAAATGTCCCAATCAAAAGACACAGGGTATCAGATTGGTTAAAAAAAAAACAAGACCCATCGATATGCTATCTGCAAGAGATTCATTTTAGACCCAAAGACACCTCCAGATTAAAATGAGGGAGTGGAAAACCATTTACCATGCTAATGGACATCAAAAGAAAGTTAGGGCGGCAATACCTAAATCAGAAAAATTAGATTTTAAACCAAAGACTATAATAAGAGATGAGGAAGGACACTACATCACATTAAAGGCTCTATCCAACAAGATCTAACAATTTTAAATATCTATGCCCCTAATATAGGAGCAGACAATTATATAAGCCAATTAATAATAAAATCAAAGAAACACATTGACAACAATATAATAATAGTAGGAGACTTTAACAACCCCCTCACTGAAATGGATATATCATCTAAGCAAATGATCAACAAGGACATAAAGACTTTAAATGACCCACTGGACAAATGGACTTCACAGATATATTCCCAAAACATTCGATCCCAAAGCAACAGAATACACATTCCTCTCTACTGCTCAAGGAACATTCTCCAGAAGAGATCACATCCTGGGTCACAAATCAGGTCTCAAACAGTACCAAATGTTTGGGATGGTTCCCAGCATATTTTCAGACCATGATGCTTTGAAACTATAACTCAATCACGAGAGGAAAGTTGGAAAGAACTCAAATACGTGGAGGCTAAAGAGCATCGTACTAAAGAATGAATGGGTCAACCAGGAAATTAAAGAAGAGTTAAAAAAAATTCATGGAAACAAATGAAAATGAAAACACAACTGTTCAAAATCTTTGGGATGCAGCAAAGGCAGTCCTAAGAGGAAAGTATATAGCAATACAACAAGCCTTTCTCAAGGAACAAGAAAGGTCTCAAATACACAACCTAACCCTACACCTGAAGGAACTGGGCAAAGAACAGCAAATAAAGCCTAAACCCAGCAGGAGAAGAGAAATAATAAAGATCAGAGCAAAAATCCATGAAATAGAAACCAAAAAAACAGTAGAACAGATCAAAGAAACTAGGAGCTGGTTCTTTAAAAGAACTAATAAGATTGATAAACCCCTCGTCAGACTTATCAAAAAGAAAAGAGAAAAGACCCAAATAAATAAAATCATGAATTAAAGAGGACAGATTACAACAAACACCAAAGAAATACAAACAATTATAAGAACATATTATGAGCAACAATATGCCAGCAAATTAGAAAACCTGGAAGAAAAGGATGCATAAACTACCAAACTACCAAAACTGAACCAGGAAGAAATAGAAAACCTGAACAGACCCATAACCAATACGGAAATTGAAGCAGTAATCAAAAATCTCCCAACAAACAAGAGCCCAGGGCCAGATGGCTTCCCAGGGCAATTCTACCAAACACTCAAAGAGGAATTAATACCTATTCTTCTGAAAGTGTTCCAAAAAATAGAAATGGAAGAAAAACTTACAAACTCATTCTATGAGGCCAGCATTACCTTGATCCCAAAATCAGACAAAGACCCCATCAAAAAGGAGAATTACAGATCAAGATCCCTGATGAACATGGATTCAAAAATTCTCACCAAAATATTAGCCAACAGGATCCAACAGTACATTAAAAAGATTATTCACCTCAAAGAAGTTGGATTTATTCCTGGGCTGCAAGTTTGGTTCAACGTCCACAAATGAATCAATGTGATACAATACATTAATAAAAGAAAGAACAAGAACCATATGATCCTCTCAATAGATGCAGAAAAAGCATTTGACAATGTACAGCATCCGTTCTTGATTGAGACTCTTCACAGTGTAGGGATAGACGGTACATATCTCAATATCATAAAAGCCATCTACGAAAAACCCACAGTGAGTATCATTCTCAATGGGGAAAAACAGAGCTTTCCTCCTAAAGTCAGGAACACGACAGGGATGTCCACTATCACCACTGTTGTTCAACATAGTACTAGAAGTCCTACCCTCAGCAATCAGAAGACAAAAAGAAATAAAAGGCATCCGAATCGGCAAAGAAGAAATCAAACTCTCACTCTTTGCAGATGATGATACTTTATGTGGAAAACCCAAAAGACACCACCCCAAAACCTCTAGAACTCATATAGGAATTCAATAAAGTGGCAGGATATAAAACCAATGCATAGAAATCAGTGGCATTTCTATACACCACCACCAAGACAGAAGAAAGAGAAATTAAGGAGTCAATCCCATTTACAATTGCATCCCAAACCATAAGATACCTAGGAATAATTCTAACCAAAAAGACAAAGAATCTGTACCAGAAAACTATAGAATACTCATGAAAGAAATTGAGGAAGACAAAAAGAAATGGAAAAACGTTCCTTGTTCATGAATTGGAAGAAAAAATATTGTGAAAATGTCTATGCTACCTAGAGCAATCCACACATTTAATGCAATTCCTATCAAAATACTGTCAACTTTTTTCAAAGAAAAGGAACAAATAATCCTAAAAATTATGGAATCAGAAAAGATCCTGAATAGCCAGAGGAATGTTGAAAAAGAAAAGAAAAGCTGGTGGCATCACAATTCCAGACTTCAAGCTCTATTACAAAGCTGTAATCATCAGGACAGTATGGTACTGGCACCAAAACAAACACATAGATCAATGGAACACAATAGAGAACCCAGATATGGACCCTCAACTCATTCTTTTCGACAAAGCTGGAAAGAATGTCCAATGGAAAAAAGACAGTCTCTTCGACAAATGGTGTTGGGAAAATTGGACAACCACATGCAGAAGAATGAATCTGGACCATTTCCTTACACCATACACAAAAGTAGACTCAAAATGGATGAAAGACCTAAATGTGAGACAGGAATCCATCAAAATCCTTGAGGAGAACACAGGCAGCAACTTCTTCGACCTCAGCCATAGCAACTTCTTCCTAGACACATTGCCAAAGGAAAGGGAAGAAGGGGTAAAAATGAACTATTGGGACTTCATCAAGAATAAAAAGCTTTTGCAAGCAAAGGAAACAGTCAACAAACCCAAGAGACAACCAACAGAATGGGAGAAGATTTTTGCAAAAGACATATCAGATAAAGGGCTAGTAACCAAAATGTATAAGGAACTTATCAAACTCAACACCCAGAGAACAAATAATCCAATCAAGAAATGGCCTGAAGACATGAACAGACATTTCTGTAAAGAAGACATCCAAATGACCAACAGACTCATGAAAAAGGCTCAAAATCATTCAGCATCAGTGAAATACAAATCAAAACCTCAATGAGATACCATTTCACACCAGTCAGAATGGCTAAAATTAACAAGTCAGGAAAGACAGTTGTTGGCAAGGATGTGGAGACAGGGGAACCCTCCTACACTTCTGGTGGAAATGCAAGCTGGTGCAGCCACTCTGGAAAATAGTATGGAGGTTCCTCCAAAAGTTAAAAATATAGCTACCCTATGACCCAGCAATTGCACTACTGGGTATTTACCCCAAAGATACAAAACTAGTGATCCAGAAGAGGCATTTGTACCCCAGTGTTTATAGCAGCAATGTCCACAATAGCCAAATTATGGAAGAGCCAAGGTGTCATTCAACAGATGAATGGATAAAGAAGATGTGGTATGTTTATACAATGGAATATTATGCAGCAATCAAAAAAATGAAATATTGCCATTTGCAAAAACGTGGATAGAACTAAAGGGTATTTTGCTAAGCAAAATAAGTTAATCAGAGAAAACAAGTATCATATGATCTCACTAATACGACAAATTTGAGAAACAAGACAGAGGGTCATAGGGAAAGGGAGGGAAAAATGAAACAAGATGAAACCAGAGAGGGAGACAAACCATAAGAGACACTTAATCTCAGGAAACATACTGAGGGTTGCTGGAGTGGAGGCGGGTGGGAGGGATGGGGTGGCTGGGTGATGGACATTGGGGAGGGTATGTGCTAAGGTGAGTGCTGTGAATTGTGTAAGACAGATGAATCACAGACTTGTGCCTCTGAAACAAATAATACATTATATGTTAATAAAAAAATTAGTGATTTGAAATGCTACTTAGAATATTCTAATTGTAATTTGAAATCTATGTCTAATTTGAATGTAATTCAAATTTGAAAAATTCTAGTTCTAATTTGAATTCTAGTTTTAATTTTAAATTAAATTCTAATTTGAATATTTGATATACTTTTATTTTTTCTTAACTATTCTTATTTGTCTTTCTAATTAGACATGTATTAGATCTCTTCTCTCTTTCATATAAACTTGTTATTGCCTCAGTTATCACCATTTTAATTTTCCTCAGAAGGCTAAAACATTCTTGAACTACTTGACTAAATTTCTCAGTTATCTGCTTTAATAAATAAACTGCATAATTTTCTGTTCAAAATTTTACTTTGGAATGTAGCCTTTTGTAATTTTGGAGGGTTTTTCCCTCTGATAAATTTAGTTTTTCCAAGTTTCAATAAAATATGGTTTATAAATTTTTGCAAGATTAGTTCCTGATGATGAAGTAAATCTACCTTTATAGGTGACTGAAATTCTTATCTTTTCAAAATTAAATATTTTTATATATCTATCTGGAGTTTCCCTACTTCCTTCTTTCTTTTTCTTCTAATTTTGAAAAAGGACAAAATTTTTTTCCCCTGGTATTGTACATTTTAGAGATATGGTAGAATTCTGAATTAGAAAGTTTATACTTTCTATAAAGTTTTTTGCTTGATCATAGGACTCTTGGCTGTAGGATTATGCAATGGACTATGGGAAATAATGTGTTTATTGTTTTCATGGACAACAAAGTCTATTGAAGGTAGTAGTTGTCCCTTGAAATGAAAGAGATGTGTTGAGATTTTTTTTTTTTTTTTTACTTAGCATATCATACATTAAAACAAAACAAAACAAAACGAAACTGGGGCTGGATATTCCTACAAAATATATGTGTTCAGGGCACTAACAGAAAAATAGAAGGGTTTTCTGTTTTTCCACTGTCCATGGTTTGTACTTTTACTCCATATGCCTGCTGCTGCAAGTGTGACAGTTGTCTGGATTCATCAGGAAAACAAAACAAAACAAAACAAAAACAAAAACCTTTACAGATAAATCCTTCCTTTGTTTCTGTTATCTGACTGGCAACAAACATTTAATCTCAACTTCGTCCAAATCTCATAATTTTTGTGAGACGTTCATGGTTATCCAGTTTTAATATTATTATTTTACAGAGGTATGAATATTGCCATATTATTTTCTGAGGGAGTTTAAAATCAATTCTCTCTTGACACCATTTCTTTTAAAAGAGTTGAGATCAGCATTAAAAGAAAATATATGTATTTTCTTATTTACTATATCATGAGCTTGTATAGCCACTTAACTTAGAAGCCAAATTAGATGATTGAATTTTAAGTTCGGTCGGTATGATCTTGAAACTTAAATACAGTATTGTTTTGAACCAAATAAAAATGTAATCTGATTTTTCTAGAGGCATATCTAGCAGATCACATCCTAAGCAAAGCATTTCTGGTCTTACCCCACCAATAAGCCAAAGAGAAGAAAAACAACTAATACAATATCAGAGGCTTACCATTTCTCTTACTGTGTGAACCTCCAAAATTTATACTCAAATTAGAGTAGAAAAATATTAATGTTACCATCCCTTAACACTTAGCCTCATTTCTCCCATATAGAATAGTCAATTATTGCCAAGTCTTGTACTTTCCCTATGGCATGGCATATTAGAACTTCCACTAAATCTGATTCCTCTTCTGCATTCATTATACAGCTTACAGTGCAATGTGCCACTTCTTTCAAAAGAGATGTGGATTCACATGTGAACAAAAATTATGAGGCAACAAGAATCCAGGGATTTTTATCCTCCTTTTAAAACCTCGTTTTGAGATAAACAACTTTGAGAATATTATCCTCTTTTCTTCATGTTCAGTGTCAGCTACCTATTTCATGACTAGCGCTTACAATTCATTTAAGATATTAGCATAAGTTTGACAGTCATTATCTCTAACAAGAGTCAACCCATAATCCTGGTGAACTTCTGTTACAAAAATCTAGGGTAAACATATGTGTTGTAAACATCAACTTTTCTTCAACAAACAATTTCTCTATTTCATCCTCACTGGATCTTTATCACACTCCCTCAGTTTTACAACCTTTCTATCATTCCAATAGATACTGGAGATATATTATAATTTAGACAGTGTTCTAGCCCAAGAAAGAGATTTAGTCGTCAACAAGACATATTATATTTTCACTGGGGGAAGAAGGGAGAACAGAAAATAAATAAACAAATAAATAGACAAATAGCACTATGATATATTTATAATCTTTGTTTACCTTGTCAAATTTCTTGTAACTAGTATTTGAAAAATTGAACCTCCAATCACAAATTTACTGCTCTTGGGATCAAATGTGAATTTTTTTTAATAAACTTCATATTTTAGAATAGTTGTATAATTACTAAAAAGTAGCGAAGAAATACAAACAATTTCCACTTACATCCATACTCAGGTTCTACCATTATTAACACATATTTTAGTATGGTACATTTGCTACAATTAATAGACCAATATTGATACATTATTATTAACTAAAGTCTTCAGATTTCCTTAGTTTTTACCTAACATTATTTTTCTGTTCCAGGATCCCATCAAGGATATGGCACTGCATTCTGTTATCATACTCTTAGCTGTGATGGTTTCTCTGACTTCTCCTGATTTAGATGACCTTGATAGTTTTGAAGAGTACTGGTCAGATATTTTGTAGAATGTCCCTCATTGGGATTTGTCTGATATTTTACACATGATTAGATTGAGGTTATGGGCTTTTTGGAGGAAGATTATAGAGGTAAAATGCTACTTTTATCACATATTATCAAGGCTACATACATTAGCATTAACATCTCTCCAAATGAAATACTTAGAATAAATATAAAAAAATGTACACAATCTATATGAGGAAGACTACAAAATTATGATGAAATCAAAGAAGAACTAATTAAATGTAGAGATATCCATGTTCTTGGATAGAAAGGCTCAATGTTCTCCAGATGTCAGTTCTTCCCAATTTGATCTATATATTCAATGCAATCCCAAACAAAATCACAGCAAGTTATTTTGTGGATATCAAGAAACTAATTATAAAGTTTATATGGAGAAGCAAAAGACCCAGAAAAGCCAACCAAATATTGAAGGAGGAGAACAAAGTTGGAGGATTGACACTACCTGAATTGAAGGCTTACTATAAAGCTAAAGTAATTAAGACATGTGGTATTGGTGAAAGAAAACACAAATAAAACAATGGAATGAATAGAGAGCTCAGAAATAGACCACTACAAATATAGTCAACTGATCTTTGATATAAGAGCAAAGGCAGTACAGTGGACAAAGACAGTCCTTTCCACAAATGGTTCTAACAAAACAGGACATCCATATGCAAAAAAAAAAAAAAAAAAAAGGAAGAAAAATAATCTGGACACAGATTTTATACCCTTCAGAATAATTAACTCAAACAGATCACAATCCTAAGTATAAAATTTAAAACTATGAAATTACTAGAAGATAACATAGGAGTAAACCTAGATGACCTCGGGTATAGAGATGCTTTTTAGATACAGCAATAAAGACACAATCTACAAAAGAAATAACTGATAAGTTGGCTTTCATTAAAATTGAAAACTTCTGCTTTGTAAGAGACAATGTTGAGAGAGTGAAAAGATAAGCTGGGAGAAAATATTTGCAAAGAAACATCTGATAAAGGACTCTTATCCAAATATACAAAGAACTCTTAAAACTCAACAGTAAGAAAAGAAGTGGGGCACCTGTGGGGCAGTGGGTTAAGTGGCTCCTTTTGGCTCAGGTCATGATCTCAGGGTCCTGGGATTGAGCCTCTCATCAGGTTCCCTGCTCCACAGGGAGTTTGCTTCTCTCTCTGCCCCTCCCTCCTGCTCATGCTCTCTCTCTCTCAAATAAATAAATATGGTCTTAAAAAAAAAAGAAAAAGAAAGAAAACAAGGACCTGATTTAAAAATGAACCTCAGACCTTGACACCTCACCTGAGAAAATATACAGAGGCCAAATGAGCATATGAAAAGGTTCTCAATATCATATATCATCAGGGAAAAGCAAATTAAGAAAACAATGGTACACAGTTTTACACCTATTAGAATGGCCAATATCTGGAACACTGACACCACTAAATGATGGCAAAGATGTGGAGCAATAGGAACTCTCATTCATGATGTTGGGGATGCAATATGGTACAGCCACTTTGGAAGATAGTTTGTCAGTTTCTTATAAAACTAAAACCACTCTTAGAGAGGAAAAGATGGTGGAGGAGGAGGGTACCCTATTCCAACTGGTCCTCTGAATTGAGCTGGATATCTACCAGGCCACTCTGAATACCCATGAAATCAGCCTGAGATGTAAGAAGATATATCTGGATCTTTACAAACAGAATATCGCCAGCAGTTGGTTTTGCAGTAGGAAGCGGGGAGCCATGATTCCATGCGCAGATATTGGAAGATAAATGGAAGGGGGAGGGAGACTTCGGGATCCTGCACCACCAGTGCTCAAAAGCTTCCCACACTGGAGATGGGGCACAGACTCGCAGAGCGGTGGCAGTGCGGAAAGGACTTTAGGGCTGTCCCCTGGGCTGAACCCTGGAGCTGCAGGACTGTGCGTGCAAACTGGGGTGGCTGGTGGTTTTAGAAGCACAAAGGACAGGGGCGCCTGGGTGGCTCAGATGGTTGAGCGTCTGCCTTTGGCTCAGGTCATGATCCTGGGGTCCTGGGATCGAGCCCCACATCAGGCTCCCTGCTAGGCGGGGAGCCTGCTTCTCCCTCTGCCTCTGCCTCACTCTCTCTCTGACTCTCATGAATAAATAAATAAAACATTAAAAAAAAAAAAGAAGCACAAAGGACAGAGGTATGCCTGGACCTGAAAGCGAGGACTCGGTGTGCAGGAAAGGGGCGCACAACCCAGGAAACTGCAGTGTTTAGCAGCACAGACAGAAACAGAGATAGTGTGGCCTGGAGAGCTCATTGAAGAACAGACTGCAATCTCTCGGTTCTGAGGCAGAGGGTTGGAAACAGTCTCTTCTGCTCTGACTCTTGGAAGAGACATGGAAAGCCACCAGGGAAAGCCACCAGAGAAAGCTACCAGAGAACAAAAACCCCCAAAAAAACGTGTTTTCACTGAGCCCATCCCCCCCCAAGGGCAGGGCAACTCTGCCCAAACAGGGTTGCCTGAGTAACAGCACAGCAGGCCCCTCCCCCAGAAGACAGGCTGGGAGAACAAGAGGCCAACTACCCTCAGGTCCCTATAAAATAGGTGCATCTTGCTTGGTTTGTGGTCAATAATTTGGACTCTGTACATTCCCTCAACCACTCCTCAACAGAATGACTAGCAGGAGGAACCCGCAAAATAGGAAAGACTCAGAGATGGTGACTTCTACCACAGATTTACAAATGGGTACAGATATAAGCAAGATGTCGGAAATGGACTTCAGGGTAAAAGTTATGAAGACGATAGCTACCATGGAGAAATCAATTAATGGCAACAAAGAGTCTCTAAGGGCAGAAATGAAAGCTGAACTGGCAGAACTTAAAAATGCTATTAGTGAAATACAATCTAATCTAGATACTCTAACAGCTAGGGTAAACGAGGCAAAGAACAAATTAGTGTTCTAGAAGACAAATTGATAGAAAAGAAGGAAAAAGAGGAGGCTTGGGAGAAACAGCTTAAAATCCATGAAAACAGAATTAGAGAAATAAGTGACACCATGAAATGTTCCAATCTCAGAATTATTGGGATCCCTGAGGGGATGGAGAGAGAGAGGACTAGAAGATATATTTGAGCAAATCATAGCTGAGAACTTGCCTAATCTGGGAAATGAAATAAACAGAGGCAGAGAGGACCCCTCCCACAATCAAGGAAAACAGACCAATGCCCTGGTATGTAATAGTAAAACTTGCAAATCTTAAAACCAAGGAAACCATCTTAAGGGCAGTTAGAGGGAAGAGATTCCTTACGTACAAAGGGAGGAATATCAGAATAATGTCAAACCTATCCACAGAGACCTGGCAAGCCAGAAAGGGCTGGCAAGACATATTCAGGGTACTAAATGAGAAGAAAATGCAGCCAAGAATACTTTATCTAGCAAGGGTTTCATTTAGAACGGATGGAGAGATGCAGAGCTTCCAAGACTGGCAGAAATTGAAAGAATATGTGACCAATAAGCTGGCCCTGCAAGAAGTAATAAGGGGGAGTCTATAAAAGGAGAAAGACCCCAAGAGTGATACAGAACAGAAATTTAGAGAGACAATCTATAGAAACAAGGACCTCACAGGCAACATGATGACAGTAAACTCATATCTTTCAATAATCACTCTTCAACGTAACAGCCTAAATGCTCCCATAAAACAGCACAGGTTTGCAGATTGGATAAAAAGACAGGACCCATCCACATGTTGTCTATAATAGACTCATTTTGAACCTAAAGATACATCCAGACTGAAAGTGAAGGGATGGAAATCCATCTTCCACACCAATGGACCTCAGAAGAAAGCTGGGGTAGCAATTCTTATATTAGACAAATTAGATTTTAAGCTAAAGACTATAGTTAGAGACACAGAATGGCACTATATCATTCTTACAGGGTCTACCCAACAAGAAGATCTAACATTTGTAAATATCTACACCCCCAACATGGGAGCAGCCAACTACATAAGCCAGTTGTTAACCAAAATAAAGAGTCATGTTGATAATAATATGTTAATTGTAGGAGACCTCAATACTCCACTCTCAGCAAAAACAGATCATCTAAGCAAAAAATCAACAAAGAAACAAGAGCTTTGAATGACACATGGACCAGATGGACCTCATAGATATATACAGAATATTGCACCCTAAAACAACAGAACACTGATTCTTCTAGAGGGCACATGGAACTTTCTCCAAAATAGACCACATACTGGGTCACAAATCAGGTCTCAATGATACCAAAAGATTGAGATTATTCCCTGCATATTCTCAGACCATAATGCTTTAAAACTGGAACTCAATCACAAGTGAAAAATTCAGAAGAAATTCAAACACTTGGAAGCTAAAGATCACTTTGCTCAAGAATGTTTGGGTCAACCAGGAAATCAAAGAAGAACTTAAACAATTAATGGAAACCAATGAGAACAAAAACACAGCAGTCCAAAACCTATGGGATACTGCAAAGGCAGTCCTAAGGGGGAGATACATAGCCATTCAAGCCTCACTCAAAAAAAAAAAAAAAAAAAAAAAAAAAAAAAAGAAAAGAAAAATCCCAAATTCACCAACTAACTTTACACCTTAAAGAACTGGAGAAAAAGCAACAAATGATGCCTAAGCCACGCATTAGAAGAGAAATAATTAAGATTAGAGTAGAGATCAATGAACTAGAAACCAGAAACACAGTAGATCAGATCAATGAAACTAGAAGCTGGTTCTTTGAAAGAATTTATAAGATCGATAAACCACTGGCCAGACTTATCCAAAAGAAAAGAGAAAGGACCCAAATTAACAAAATTATGAATGAAAGGGGAGAGATCAGGACTAACACCAAGGAAATAGAGACAATTATTAGAAATTATTATCAACAACTATATGCCAATAAATTGAGCAACCTGGAAGAAAAAGATGCCTTCCTGGAAACCTATAAACTGCCAAGGCTGAAACAGGAAGAAATTGACAACCTGAATAGGCCAATAATAACCAGTAACAAGATTGAAGCAGTGATCAAAAACCTCCCAAAAAACAGGAGGCCAGGGCCTAATGGATTCCCTGGGGAATTCTGCCAAACATTCAAAGAAGAAATAATATCTATTCTCCTGAAGCTGTTTCAAAAAATAGAAACAGAAGGAAAGCTTCCAGACTCATTCTATGAGACCAGCATTACCTTAATCCCCAAACCAGGTAAAGACCCCATCAAAAAGGAGAATTTCAAACTAATATCCCTGATGAATATGGATTCCAAAATTCTCAACAAAATCCTAGCTAATAGGATCCAACAATACATTAAAAGCATCATCCACCATGACCAAGTTGGATTTGTCCCTGGGATGCAAGGGTGGTTAAACATTCACAATCAATCAGTGTGATAGAACACTTTAATAAGAGGAGAGAGAAGAACTATCTGGTCCTCTCAATTGATGCAGAAAAAGCATTTGACAAAGTACAACATCCTTTCCTGATTAAAACTCTTCAGAGTATAGGGATAGAGGGAACATTCCTCAAGTTCATAAAATCCATCTATGAAAAACCCACAGCAAATATCATCCTCAATGGGGAAAAGATGAGAGCCTTTCCTTTAAGATCAGGAACACGACAAGTATTCCCACTCTCGCCACTATTTTTCAACATATTACTAGAAGTCCTAGCAACAGCAATCAGACAACAAAAAGAAATAAAACATATTCAAATTGACAAAGAAGAAGTCAAACTCTCTCTCTTCGCAAATGACATGATACTTTATGTGGAAAATCCAAAAGACCACACCCCCAAATTACTAGAACTCATACAGCAATTTAGTAATGTGGCAGGATATAAAATCAATGCACAGAAATCAGTTGCTTTCTTATACACTAACAATGCAACTGTAGAAAAAGAAATTAGAGAATTGATTCCATTTACAATAGCACCAAAACCCGTAAGATACATCGGAATAAACCTAACCAAAGAGGTAAAGGATCTATACTCTAGGAACTACAGAACATGAAAGAAATTGAAGAAGACACAAAAAGATGGAAAAACATTCCATGGTAATATATTGGATGAACAAACATTGTTAAAATATCTATGCTGCCCAGAGCAATCTATACCTTCAATGCCACTCTGATCAAACTTCCAATGACATTTTTCAAAGTGCTGGAACAAACAATCCTAAAATTTGTATGGAATCAGAAAAGACCCCAAATCACCAAGGAAATGTTGAAAAAGAAAAACAAAGCTGAAGGCATCACGTTGCTGGATTTCAAGCTACATCACAAAGCCATGAACACCAACACAGCATGGTACTGGAACAAAAACAGACATATAGACCAATCAAACAGAATAGAAAGCCCAGATATGGACCCTCAACTCTATGGTCAAATAATCTTCGGCAAAGTAGGAAAAAATATGCAATGGAAAAAAGATAGTCTCTTCAATAAAAGGTGCTGGGAAATTGGGCAGCTATATACAGAAGAATGAAACTCGACCAGTCTCTAACACCATACACAAAGATAAACTCAAATGTATGAAAGACCTCAATGTGAGACAGGAATCCATCAAAATCCTAGAGGAGAACATAGGCAGTAACCTCTTCGACATCGGCCACAGCAAGTTCTTCCTAGACCCATCGCCAAAGGCAAGGGAAGCAAGGGCAAAAATGAACTATTGGGACTTCATCAAGATAAAAATCCTCTGCACAGCAAAGGAAATAGTCAACAAAACAAAGAGGCAACCCACAGAATGGGAAAAGATATTTGCAAGTGACACTATAGACAAAAGGCTGGTATCAAAGATCTATAAAGAACTTCTCAAACTCAACACCCAAAAAAACAAATAATCAAGTCAAAAAAAAACGGGCAGAAGACATGTACAGACACTTCTCCAAAGAAGACATACAAATGGCTAACAGACACATGAAAAAAATGTTCATCATCATTAGCCATCAGGGAAATTCAAATCAAAACCACACTGAGATACCTCCTTACACCAGTTAGAATGGCTAAATTTGACAAGGCAAGAAACAACAAATGTTGGAGAGGTTTTGGAGAAAGGAGAACCCTCTTACACTGTTGGTGGGAATGCAAGTTGGTACAGCCACTTTGGAAAACAGTGTGGAGGTGCCCCAAAAAGTAAAAATAGAGTTACCCTATGACCCAGCAATTGCACTACTGGGTATTTACACCAAAGACAGAGATGTAGTGAAAAGAAGGGCCATATGCACACCAATGTTCATAGCAGCAATGTCCACAATAGTCAAACTGTAGAAAGAGCCGAGATGTCCTTCAACAGACGAAGGGATAAAGAAAATGTGGTGCATATCTCACTCAGCCATCAGAAAGGATGGGATTTTACATCAATATGGATGGGATTGGAGGAGATTATGCTAAGTGAAAAAGTCAATTATCATATGTATGGTTTCACTTATTTGTGGAATGTAAGGAATAGCAGGAGGACATTAGGAGAAGGAAAGGAAAAAATGAAGGGGAGGAAATCAGAGGCGGAGATGAACCATGAGAGACTATGGACTCTGAGAAACAAACTGAGGGTTTTAGAGGGGAGGAGGGTAGAGGAATGGGTTAGCCCAGTGATGGGTCTTAAGGAGGGCATGTATTGCATGGAGCACTGGGTGTTATACCAAAACAATTAATCATGGAATACTACATCAAAAACTAATGATGTACTGTATGGTGACTAACATAACATAATAAAATTAAATTAAAAAAAAAAAAAACTAAACACACTCTTACCATATGATCCGGCAAACATACTCCTTGGTATTTACTCAAAGGAGTTGAAAACATATGTCCACATAAAAATCTGCACATGGATGTTTAAAGCAGCTTTATTCATCATTGCCAAAACCTGGAAGCAAGATGTCCTTCAGTGGGTGAATGGATAAACAAACTGTGGTTCATTATTCAGTATAAAAAAGAAATGAGTTATAAAGCCATGAAAGGACATGGAGGAACTCATATGCATGTTGCTAAGTGAATGAAGCCAATCTGAAAAGGCTATCTATTGCATGATTCCAATTATATTCCATTCTGGAGAAGGCAAAATTATGGAGACCGTAAAAAGATCAGTGTTTGCCAGGGCTCTGGGGGAGGGAAGAAAGGATGAATGAGTAAAACAAAGGAGTTTTTTAAGGCAGTGGAACTTCTGTATATGATACAGTGATAGTGGATACATTCCATTATATATGGGTCAAAACCAATAGAATGCACAATACAAAGAGTGAACCCTAATGTAACCTATGGTTTTTAGTTAATAATAAAGTATCAGTATTGGCTTCTCAATTTTAACAGTGATAATAGAAGATGTTAATAAAAGGGGAAATGAGATGGGGAAGAAGTGGTATTAAGGGAACTCTCTATACTCTCTACACACATTATCTCTGTAAACCGAAAACTGCTTGAAAAAATTCTATTAATTAAAAAAGAAAATTGGGGTTTGCTGGACAAATAAAATCACATTCAACATAGGTACAATTTTGCTTTGTCAAAGTAAAAATAAAACTGATAACATACAAACAAGAATGGAACAGTTCTAAAAAAAAATGCTTAACCTAAAAAAAGGCAATATGACTTGAAAGTCAGTGGGATTAGTTATTTTACATGTTGGTATAGGAATGATTCTTTACACATCAGAGCAGGGAGTCAGCAACCATGTGTTCAAAGGCAGGCTATGAGGGGATCAGAGGTAGTGGAGAAAGAATAATATTTCTTACAGAGAGTTATTTATCTGGAAATTTTTAGCGAACATGAAAAATAATCATTGCACAAGTGAGTTGCACTTCTTAAAGAATATCATGTAAACCATTACATATAAAATTTTAAAAAATCAGGCACTTTGCCTTTTGGATATTTGAGTCAAGTAGATGGAATACAAAAGACAACAATTCCAAAGTAAAATGTGTGAAAGAAGACTACAGAGGGCACTGATAAAGAACTGCAAATGAGACAAAGTTGAAAGTGATCATAGCTATATACTTTCATTAGAAATGCAAAAGAGGAAGTTCAAAATTAAAACTCGTTATGGTGGATAAAAATGGAAAAGCTCAATCAAGGTGATAAGTAAAAAGGCCCTTTTCAAGGCAGCTTCCTTTTTGCAACATGTGCTCATCTATCTTGGAGACACTGAGCTAGAGTCACTGTCAGCCTAGATACAACTTGGTTTTGTCAAAGACGGAGGAACGATTGCAGAGAAGGAGTTATTAGGGCATTGAATGATATGTACAGTTGGATTTAATTAGGGCAAAGTGATAAGTGATGGTTATAGCACAAGAATTAACACAGATGGTCAAAAAAGACAAATTTAGTATCTTTAATCTGGAAAATGTCAGGCTTAGCATAGATAATGAAGTCCTAGAAAATAAAGAATAAAATAAAGGCTCTACTGAAATGGCAAATGATTCTAGGAAGGAAAGCATGCACACACTATTCTTAGAATTCCTAAATAGATAATGACTATTTTAGCTTAGCTCAGATTATCTGCTATAGTAATGTAATGAGTGTGAAAATTGAAAACTTGTCCAGATAATAAATATTAAAAAAAATTAAAATTTTTATTTTAAAAAGAAAATAATAAAGTATAATGACCATAGTTAAAGTTTTCTATTGCTTGTTATTAATACCTTTTTACCCAAATATATTTATAACCTAGTTCATTTTAAGGTGGAACTATATTTATAGATAATATTTTAAAAAGCTGAGCTTTGATCATTATTTATTATTTCTTGACATAATCTGCAAATTAATACTGAAAAAATTAAATTAAATTAGGTGTATTTTTTATGCAATATAAATTCCAAGTCAAATCCTATTGTAGAAAGAATTGATATGCTATTATTCAAATCTGAGGTATCCAAAAGGCAGTAGTATCAACAGAAAGCACTTGAGATTTTAAACTAAGGTAAGAACAAACTAGTATTGGCTTTTTAATGGAAGACTAAAAATAATGTGTCTTTTATTATACCTGAGGTACTTAGATTTTTCATTTGAACACCATAGCATTTCAGAGCCTTAATTTTATATTAAATGATCAGTGACATGGTTTCTTTATCCAGGTCATTGCTTAACAGAAGTCTGTGAAGGTAAATGTAGTTGATGAAACTGCTTAGACATGTGGATAGTACAATGATGCTAGAAAAATGCACACACACACACACACACACACACACACATCACAGAGGAAGGGAGGGAAGGAGAGAGGGACAGAGGGAGGGATGAGAGAAAGATGTTGCTGCCAACAAACACAAAATAAATGTCTTTGTGGCAAAGATTCAGAATGAAAATGAAAGCAGTAACTGGGATAGCAGCCGTAGATTTGTCAGACCCTGGATTCATACATAAATAGTTAAGAGTTTTATTCCCTTTGGAATAAAACTGTTTCTAATTATTCAGAGTACTGGAAGCAGGATTACCACTTTTAAAGCAGAGGCTGCTGTTGAACTTTGTTCATAATGGAGTCCAAAAAATTTGTAGGCAACTGTCCCTATAACCTATGCCTATATGAGTTGGAAGAAGCCATGTTCAGCTTACTGTATATCTTCAGTAATATATCCTTACCACTGCAAGAAATGTAAAAGCACCTAAAAATCAACTCATTGTTTACTAGTGTTATCAGAAGCTAGGGAGAGGCTATAGGAAAAAAAAATAAAGTAAAACAAAACAAAAAAATAAACTAATAAAACAATGGAAAGAGAAAAACATTAATTCGTGATAAACCTGAGAACAAAAATCCAAAGAACATGAGCAAAACTAACACTAAGAAAGCAAAAAAAAGTAAAATTAGAATATAATTTCATTAAATGAAAATAATTTGACAATAATTATTAAGACATAAATAAATGGACAGATGTATCATGTGTACGGATGACTTACATTCCACCTAGAATTATTTTTTCTGTAGAGTGTGAGATAGTGATCATTTCATTCTTTCCTCTCTATCTACTCAATTTCCCTAGAATGAGTTATTAAAATAATATTCCATTTCCTACTACCATGCAGAGCCATGCTGGTCATAAATCACAATGTGCTTGAGTTTGTTTATGGGCTCTCTGTTCTGTTTCTTTTGTTTATTCTCCTATCCTCAGACAGTATATCTTAATTGCTATAACTTTATTATAATTTGGATATCAAGTAAAATAAATCTTTCCTCCTTGTTTCCTACTAGAAGACAGTCTTAGCTATTCAGGGTCATTTGCACTTCCATGTGAATTCTGCAATCACCATGTTTAGCTTTTTTTGGGGGGGGGATTTTAATTGTGATTGTATTTTATCCATAAATCAAGGAAGAAAAACTTACATCTTTAAAGTAATGATAATCTGTTGCATGAACAAGGTCTATCTCTCCATTTAATTATCTTTTGATAGTTCTACGTAGTTTCCTAGATTAATATTGTTGGTGATATTGCAAATAGTGTCTTATTAAAATATGACATTTTGTAAATTAATTTTTAAAGTATTTTAAAATTTTTAAATTAATTTTTAAAGATATATAATAATACTTTTAGATAAATAACACACAGCTATCATTGTTATGTATTTGTTTACTTAATACTTAATTTCAGTTGCTCTCGCTAAAATGTTAGTTTCCTGTGGGAATCGTTGTCTTATTTATCATTCTATCTCCAATACCTTGAAAATATCTGGCTAATCTTAGTAAATATTCACTGAATAAATAATTTATTGAATTAATTACTGTATAAACAAAGACCATACTTTAAAAAATCCAATTAGTAAAGCCTCATGAACAATTGTACTCAATTCTTTTATTTTCTCATCTGCGTTTCTCATCTGCCCATTTTAAACAAACTTGATTTAGCATATCCACCATCCCACCACCATTTTAAACATATACTTTGCCCCAGCTGTTATGTACTTTGTGGAACATCACTTCTTTTCCCTTCATTCTCTCTTATCTACTTCCCTCTAACTATGGCTAGTTGTGTGTAGAAAACACAAAAATGCAGCTAGATGGAGGATGGGAGTGTAGAAAGAAGGAGAAATGAGAAAAGATCAAGAGAGAGAAAAATCGGGGTTTACAAACAGACAATTATTTCAATTTCTTCTTTCACCATCTATTCCCAGAAACTCTTTGACAAGGAGCAAATATTGCAAGGTCTGGTAATGCAGAGTTTTATGCAACAGGAAGGTAACTTTGGATTTGGTTATTAGATGCATTCTGTTAATGAAAAAAAAAAAAAAGAAACCTCTCAAAATAAAAATAGACATAAATCAAAAGCATCAATAAAACATCAAACACATTAATTCATAGATATGCTTGCCTCCATGACTATCACAGGATAATACTTTCATTTATTTTTGACTTATCTTTTGTTTTGTTTTACTCTAACTGGCTAACAGTTACTTCAATTGATGCCCAACAGTTAAGAAGAGTTGAGGTCTCTGTGTCTAAAGTTCTTTATATAATTTCTAGGATTTTTTTCTCCCTCACTGGCATGCTTCACCTTTCGTAAATATTGTGGCTGAGTATAACTTTCTGCCAAGAATTAATAGTCAGTTCCCAATTCTTATCCTAGACTTGAAAGAACAATTATGAGATATTGCTTCTCACATCATATTTGTAATTCTTTTACATAGTACAAATAAAATCTCCTGAAATCATGAAACTTCCAAGTTGTCAGTGGTCACACATCAACTATTCTTTCAAATATAATTGGTATTAATTTCCTTTTACTTAATAAAGGAAGCAACCACACCAGTAAGACAAAAACTATTTGCAGTTCTGGCTGAGAAGGGAAGAATGCCAGTTTACATACCCATCAAATGATATGCCTCTCTACTGAGACTTCCAACAAAGGTGTTAAATGCATCTCAGAAGACTTGATACAGTTCAATTCTTACAACTGACCCCCTTTTTCATCTTTGAAAATATATTCAATAATATGAAAATAATGAAAATTAAAGAGAGTTGCTGCAAAGTTAGGCTTTTCACATGATTAAATTGCTCATCATCAAAAAGAGAAAGGAGTATATAATCAAATTTAAAAATGCATAAGTTGAAAAATAAATTCGGTATTAAGAATGTAAATTAGTTCTTGTTGCACATAGGAAGTGAAAATTGGAATTCTGATTCTTTATTTTACCAAAGTAGGATAATGATTTGTGGCTATTTTAGGATACCAAATAAAGAAAATACCCAATCATAAAATCTTAAACTGGATTAACTCTATATAAATCAACTTAAGAAAGAACTACAAACACATAAAAATCTGAACTGCAGAATATTTTTCCTCTCTCAGTTATGAATAACTTTTGAAGTCGTACTATTATCCTCAGGTGACACCAGGTTAGAAAAACATACAAATAATTAAGATATTTCCAATGTTTTCTCTGAATATAAAGAGTGGTATAAAAGTTTCATTTCATCTCCACTATTCGAATCTTCTTCCATTCATTTCTTCATTCACGAAATATAAAACTGCATTTAACAACTAAAATGAGCATTATCATGATCTTCCCATATATACAAAAGTACAGAAGACAAGTTTCCACCCTTTGTGATCTTTACATTTTTTTAGGGAGATAAAATATATGTATCAGGAAAAAAGGAAGAGCTGTTTTTAAACATTCAATAAAATAAGTGAAAGTCGCTGAAACTTATATGACCAAGTATTTATAGCATTATATTCAAAATATTTTCACATAACACACATGTAAGATGATGTTTATGGCACATAAAAGTAGGGAGTGGCAATTTGCAGCTGAACCAGTCCAGGACCTGTGGCCATACCAGTTTCCATCTGGATGCTAAGAAAAAGATTAGCTCAGCACACTTGCAATCCATTTGTGGTACACCCATGTATACTACACAGTTCACACCAGGTGTCAAGCCTTGCCTCAGGGAGTACCTAGGTATAGGAGGTTGATAGGAAGTCTTCCTGGATTTGTTGACTTCTGAATCTTATGTTAGATATACATCAATCCATACATGAACATTCTAGATTAATAATAAAAATAGAAGAATCTATGGAAACATGTAGAACAGATTAGAAGAATATCATGTATGAAGAAAACAGATTGGGTTAAGCCAAAACTAAGGTTTTTTAAGGTGCATGTAAAAATGTGGTGAGAAGTGCACTTTAGTCGAAGCTGTGATTCAATACAATGAACTAAGATTTTATGTGATTCACATGTAGGAAGAAATCATTATTAGAATATTTGAAAAGGATCTGACAGTTTTGTGAAATAGTTTCTGTCTTTGGAGGTGTTAAAACAGAAACTGTATATTTCCCTACCACACACACACACAAAAATTCTATAAATTTGCCCTTGGGCTAGCTAAAGCTTCGAAGCAAATTCTTTTTTTTTTTTTTTTAATTTTTTTTTTTTAAAGATTTTATTTATTTACTTGAGAGAGAGAGAGAGAGAGCAGGGTCAGAGGGAGAAGCAGACTCCCCGCTGAGCAGGGAGTCCGATGTGGGACTCGATCCTGGAGTCCCAGGATCATGACCTGAGCCGAAGGCAGTCGCTTAACCAACTGAGCCACCCAGGCGCCCAGCTTCGAAGCAAATTCTGTGTTGAGCATGTTGTTAAATGAACTAGACTGTATCTCCTCATCATAAATAGAACCTTGATCCAGAATCATAAGTTTATGACAGTAGTCATTTTGAATATCATTTTGGCTGTAGTTCATTTACTTTAGAGCATCATCACACACATGAAGTAAAATAAAATGCTACTTTTCTTTAGCAAAATTAAATATTACTAGCTGTCCTAAAATAAAAATAAATATTAAAACAAATAAATTAATTAAATTTTAAAAAAGAAATAGTAATTTCCCAATAAAGCTTTTATACTTCCTGAAAAATATTTTAGTTGGCTGTCTCAAGAATGAATGTCCTATCTACTAGCAAGAGTGTGTTCTTGATCTGACTCATAGTCTCTGAAGTCTTTAACATCTTCTCACATATGCAAGCAGAGGCATATACACAACCAAAAATGAGTAGTGAAAGTATTTCTTGAAATTGTATCTCTTGAAATTACTTATTCTATTTTATAAGATCAAATACATAGTTATATGATTAAAAGAAGGTTTATATACTAACTCCTCCAACACTTCACTCTTTTTATTCAAACTAACCATTTAATCTTGAATTTTTGAGTGAATTTTTGGGGAAGTCTACAAATACTGTTGATTTTTTTACATGACTTCATATATCCCATGAGAGGAAGTGGGAATTTTCTGTTTAACTTTGTTATTTATGTTACCTGGGATATTAGTATGATAATGTATTTTTGTAAAACACTACTAGAATTGATGATACTATGTTAAATTATGAATTAGTATAAAAACATGTGAAAGTTAATAAATTTTTGTCCTATATAAAGAGGAAATATGTAAAGGGCCTTTGAAAAGCAGTGATTCAAATTCTGGAATATAAAGGTTTTTTTCAATTTTAAAACCTTGTAGACATATAATTAATAAATAAACAGAATCCTCTGTAGAAAAATCAATTAAAATTTATTTTGAATTTTCATTACCATCATTGAGCAGTATACTTTGGATACAGAAATAGGTTTTAATTAATTTTCTATGTTGCATACAAGCTATTACAAATACACATTTTAATGCAAAATAGTTTTTTTGTTATCATTTACTCAAAGTATGACCACATACTTTAAAAAATCTTGAACTATAGCCACATAGCCACATAACGATAGACAAGAAATGTCTATCGCTGGCATGCAGATTTTATGTGCCCTCAATTTTGCACTCTGTTGTTGAGTTTATATTCACACACAAAAATGGTCTCTCATGTAAGCTACAATAAGCTCTAGTTTTGAACCAGATCATGGATAGGTATTTTTTCCTGGGTTTTTGGTTTTGTTTTTGTTTTCTAATTAACCTTGTATCAAGAGATCCGGTCACAAGCTTCAATACCTAAATAAGGTTTGTGAATGTAATAGGATAAAATAATATGACAGCAGCGTACAAAAATATAGTTTATATTGTTAGAAACCAATTGGGATAATTTGTATGTCAAAACAGCTAGGTAATGAAGTCCAATGTTAAAGTACTAATAGGGTGGGAGGCAGGGCAATCATGTCCTGTGTTCCTTTATAGAATGAATTGTTGGTCCACATTGAATCTTTGCAATGCAGTGTGAAGGATGTTGACAGAATCAATAATTCCCTCTTGAAAAAAAAATGTTCAAAGATTCAATGTGAATAACATTATCCTATTTTCTCAAAAGCCCGTTCCTGCATCAAGTAATATGGCTTCAGACAAGAATTCCAACTGAGTTGTGGCATAAAAAAAGATTACAAGGATTCAGCAGATCAGCAGGACGCACAAAAAGAAAGCATCCTTCCTTGCAACTAGCCTGATTAAACCTAATGATCTAAGATAAAATTAAGATAACTAACTTATTATCAATATCTCCCCTAAGATTTTGCTTTCCTATTTGTTCAAAGTGAACAAATATCTGCTACATTTTCTGAAAAGGTTTTATTCTCACCTTTTTTTTTCTTAGACTTAAGACTCTTTATTCTTGATTGGATCCTAAAACATCAATCACATAAACAGGAATGATTTCTTCCTATGCTTTCGGTGGAAAGCCTCTTCGATTCTGTTCCGCCCATGCTTGATAAAACCTAAGGGAGCTAAACTTTTATTTCTTATTTTCTCGAAAATGATTAACAAAAGAATCTGTTAATATGGTAATTCTTTTCAGTTTATTCAATAAGAAAATATTTCCCTCTAATTAATATTTAATAGAGTTAGGTAAGTGTTATTTTATCTGATTATTTATGATATCAAATATCCTCACATACTTTAATCCTTGATTCATTTGAAAAGAAATAGGTGGTTATGTGTAAATAGGAAAAAATAGTTAACTTTTTAGATAACAATTATACATTAAAGTTTTGCATGTATAATCATGCTATAGAGTCCTTTTATTTCTAGATCTTAAAAGTGTTGCTCTTTTCCTTTATATGTTATGATATATATGAAAAGATATTGGACACAGTTATAGCAATTAATTTTGTGCCAAAAGATTTTGGCAACAGTCTAAAATTGTACTGATAACCCCATTAACTGAGCCATTTCTTTTGATCATTATAAAGATATTACCATGAAAATTGAGCCAACACAGGAAATAGGAGATGAGCTATAGTGTCCAGGATAATAAAAAGCTAAATTTTCATCACTGGAAGTGAACTAATTATTTCACTATAAATAACATCTTTTAGAGCAACACCTGGTAAAAATGGTAGAAATAAAGATATCACACAGCCTTTTTTTTTTTTTTTTCAAGATGGTCTTCTCCATTATTTCAAAAGGATTGATTTTTCCCACTTGGTTGTCAGAACAAATGGTGCTTAGTTGGAATCTAGTGCAACTTGGAAGTAAATTAAATTTGTGAGACTAGACTCCAGAATGTTAAAATGAGTTGATCTCATTTTAACCTAATGCACATGGACACACATGGAGGTTTATTTTAGGTTATTTCATCATCAAACTCACATACTTACATCTTCTATTTGTGAACACATCTATATCTCATTTTGACATTATAGCCATAGACTCTGTAGCATGTATAGATTTCCAAAGTAGTCAATTTCCATTTATACATAGTTAACTTCCCTTAAAACCATAGATTAATTCATTGAATTAAACAAAGCATCAAACAGATAGTGCTGGCCAAAAGGATCTGAGAGAGTTCAAATTTAAGGTAATCATAGCATTGACGGATGATCCTTATATTATCTTACTGGGACCCAGAATGCCTAATATAGTAATATTTTTAGAAAAGATGACATATCTGTTTATGTTCTTTCAAATAATGTCAAGCATAATGATGAACACATAAACTATTAATGTTGTTTATATATTCAAAGTGATCGTGAAATATTTGAAAAAGTAGAATTCAAAATTTAGAAATTAGTGTTAATAATATAATTATGGGATAAATATATGTGCATATGCAGCTATTATAAAGGAAGAGTTTAAGTAGGGGTAGGAGTTATTGTGAAGTGGGTACACTTGATTTCTGATCTTTGCTATAGTTAAATTTGATTTTGTGTTTTTAAAGAAAAAAACTTTTGCTTATTTTCTAAATATTTATTTACTTATTATTTATTTATTGTTATTTTTAGAAATCCTTGTGTCAAGAGCTGACTTTCAGTAGATCACCATGAGGAAGTTTTCAAATATAGGATATGGGATATCCAAAATATGGTATGCTTTGAGGAAATAAGCTGAATATAAAAACTGACATAGAAATCTAGACTTAAAGAAATCAATATTACCTTTGGCTAGTAAGTAAAGTTTTGGGTTTTCTTCAAGAGGGCAACTAGAAATGACGAGATGTGAAATATTTCCTCTAAGTTCAAAGAAAGAAAACAACTGACAGAGTTAGACAATGTTTTCAATATTTAGCCCGATGAATAGCACTGTTTATGTACTAAGATATTCCAAATATGTAACAGTGTCTCTGAAATTGGACAGAGACATGGAAATTTAACACAAACTTCTATAATAGCTTCATATTACTACAAAAATAAATACAGATAAATTTTAAAATATATATTTCTATGACTGATATAATGAGATATCTGCAACATTATTTCAACATTAGTGTTGAAAAATATGACTATAGTCATATTCTTAATTTATCACATATTTGTTTTTCCAACACTAGAGGTAATATTATTATATGTGAAAAGACTGCTGAGTGACCTTGAAATTTTGGTGGTATTTTTTAGTTTTTCTTAGAAAAGTGAAAATAAATCATGATTATCACCCTGCATTGCTCTGTAATTTTTATACTTAAAAAAATTTTTGCAGCAACTTCTGAGAATGCTCTCAGGAGTGGCTAAATTCGTGCAGTATCAAGAATAGCAGCAACGGGTGTGCCTGTGTGGCTCAGTCGTTAAGCATCTGCCTGAGGTCACGATCCCACTGTCCTGGGATCGAGCCCCACATCGGGCTCCCAACTCAGCAGGAAGCCTGCCTCTCTCTCTCTCCCACTCCCTGTGCTTGTGTTCCCTCTCTCACTGTGTCTCTGTTAAATAAATAAAATCTTAAAAAAAAAAAAAAGAATAGCAGCAACAGCAAGAAGAACAAACATATTTTCATGAAATACCTAACAAGGTGAACCAAAAAAAAAATGCTCTGTAAATTTTCACAGATTTGCAACAGTAAATAACATTAATAATTTCATGATCAAAAAAAAAAACGATCTCAGTGTTTCTTTTAGATTTGGGAGGGACAAAAACATAAACAAAAGCTATGAAAACTGTGAACACTCTTGGAAAATTTAAATAGAACTATGTTTTTAATTCTAGCAGGCAGGGTGGATAACTCATAGTCTTCAAAGTTTCTCCTGTACATATTTTGCTCATCACTTTTCCTAAATTTACTATATTTATCTTATTTAAATAATTAATGTGTTCTAATAACAAAGGACATTTAATAAATAATGTTACACAAAGGAGAAAACTATTATGACTATAATGTAGTGGTATTCTGTTTGGGACAGCCAGAAAATAGAGCTTGAAATTTACTTTTCGAGAATAATATAGTCTCCAGAAGTGAAAAACAAGTTTAGCAAGTTAAGGGAGAGAAGTCCTAAATGTGAAATTGAGACTATAAAATTTTGACTGAATCCATTATAGGAAGAACACAATATGGACACAGAAGAACCTATCTAGTTTAACTGTTACTTGGAAAAAAATAAAATAAAATTTAAAAATCCACATATTTCCAAAATAAAATAAAAGAGCTGATAAGACATCTAATAACAATGTAAGAATTACTAAAGCCTAATAGGTAATGGAAAAAGACTCAAATAGAAAAATTAAGTAATTGATTAAATTTAGAAGAAAAAAATATCAAGGAAAGAATGGCTGATTGCTTATTACAAGTGGTGTGTGGCTGACAGTGGAAAATGGTGGAAGATGAATGACTCAACACTTATTTTTCTTTCTTTTCTTTTTTTCCTAAGAATGATACTTATCCTGAAAAACAAATACAAAAAACAAACAAACAAAAAAAAAACCAAACTTGAAGCAGTATTGGTTTATGGAAACCAATTTAAGTATATTGATTATAAAATGAATCTAAATCAAAGTACATTTATTTATCTCAACAAATTAGACCCCAATGTACTGAACTAGGCGTATAAAATGGCCAAATTATTGTTGTCATCATCTAAGGCTTGCCAGGTCAAGAAAAAGTGGTAACAAAAGCTGCAGATGAGCAAATGTTCCAATTTTCACCAAGGGAATAAAGTGGATTACATAAAATACTGATTGGAAAACTTAATGTCCATTTTGGATAAGATTATTAGATGTGTCAATAAAATAAAATGAAGTCAACTATTAAAAATCATTGATTTGTAGACAACAGAAGAGTTCAATATGAATCCAGCTTTTGTAGACTGAATTTGTTTTCTATTGCTAGTGTAATAAATTACCACAAATTTAGTGGCTTACCAAAAATTGTGCCATGGGAAAATTATTGATTGAACATCAACAGAAGAACCAAACATGAGTTGAGAAAGCAGCATCTATTCTGTTTTCAACTATTTAAAAATTTCATACAAATAATTAGATTTGTTTTGTTTGGCACTTATTAAGTTCAAAAATGTTAAAAATCAAAAAATTAAATATTCAAAGAGAAAGCTGTTTAGTTAAATAACATAATATTTGTTGTCCAAGAAAGAGCCCCATCTTTGAAAATCTTTGGGCATATTTGGATGTTGAAGAGGAAGGTCAAGCAATGGAAGGGAAGCTGGAGTAATGCTTTCCATGTGCTTCAAAATTATGTTTAGATTAGTTGTGATTTCAAGTTTCTATGTTTTTCTGAGCTAATTTTCCTGAATCTTGTAATAAAAAGGAAGAACAAGAAAAACTATTCCACATATTTGTTTTGAAGAGGCACATTCCAATATTTTGATATTAAAAGAAAAACATATTCTATCTCTCCTTTAATTTACTGAAATTCATAGGAAGTTAAGCAAAAAAAAAAAAAAATAGGACAGATCTTGTTTCAACATCTTCTATGTAAGTGACCTTCAGCAAATTGACAGTCAAGTATATGAGATCATCCAGGAAGAGTTTTTACAGAAATAAAGGAAAAAGTTTAGAGGAATAAAGGAACTAACACCAAAATTTAAAGAATGAACGGACAAGCTTTGGAAAAGAAAATAAGATGTACACAGAGAGTTATCATCTCCATTCATTTGAACAAGAAGAGGATGCCAGTTGCCCTATGAGAGGTTTGTCAGTGAAGCTGAAATAATAAAAATTAGATTGCAGAAAGTTCAAAGAAGAGAATGGAAGGCAATAGAGAGGGCAGAAATACTAGATATAGAGCACTTTTATCAGAAGATTCTTAATTAAGAAGAAAGTGAACATGGTTATCTCAAAGGAAGTTAAATTAAAAGAACAGATGCTTTTAAAACAATACTTTTTTTAAAGCAGGTTTATGTGCTGAAGGGGAAGAAGAAATTATAGAAAAAAGGAAGGCAGGTACTTCATGATGTGTTGTCCTTTACATAAAGGAAGAGGAAAGAATTCATTGTACAGATGGCAGAATTAGCTGTAGAGAGGGTAAAGAAAGTTTCTTCTACTGGAATATGAATAAAGGTGTTAGAATTACTTCATTTCACATGATCAGGTTTCTGAGAAATTTTGCCAATGGGTACAATTTTCTGTAATGTCAAAAGTTTGTAATGTATAAAAAATGTATAAAAAAGCTTAAAATTTTAACTTTCAAGAATAAAGCAAAACAGATAACCAGAAAGGCACTTCTATACCATATATTAAGAACTCATCATTAAATACTTAGCCATAATCATCTATTTTCAAAGATAAGCAACGGTGGGAAGATACCTATTTATAATAATTATACTCATGTAACCAATATGATATAATGAGGTAAGTTATATATGTTATGTTTCAAGAGTAAGTTCAGACTCAATTTGTTAGTGTAGAATGCCTAGAATAATAGGAGAAAGAGGGTCTAGGAAAAGACTGAAGTTAGCAGGTAATTTCTTTTTTCATTTTTTTTAAATTGAAGAAAATATGTTTCCTTACAGTTTTATCTTTCACTTCTGTATACTGTCTTTAAAGTGATTTTTTTTTTTGAAGTCTGGGAATTGGCTATTTTAAAAATTTTCTCCATTTATCCCTCACATGTCAGTGCCTCTATTTGAAACTGGCTTAAATATATCAATAGGCCTAATAACACCATAGAAATGACTTAAGAAGGCAGTTATCATTTAATCTATTATTTTAAATATATTCATCTTCTAAATAACTATCATTCCATGTTTGCTTAGATAAGGACAATTTTTTATATATATACAAATGTTATTTTCATGAGCTTATTAAACATACAGTCAACAAACCTAAAAGCTATAACTGTTCAAGAAACATTTTATGGGGCACCTGGGTGACTTCTTCGATTGAGCATTGGCTTAGGTCATGATCTCGGGGTCCTGGGATCAAGTCCTGTGTTGTCGGGTTCCCCGCTCAGCAGAGAGTCTGCTTGTCCCTCTCTCTCTGCTCCTCCCCCAACTTGTGTGCTCTCTCTCTCAAATAAATAAACAAAATCTTTAAAAAATAAACATTTTAGTATCTATAAATATGATTTCTAATATCATATGTTGCATGATGATTTAGGAGGGGAAGAACAAAAGTTTTTTTGGAGGAAAAAGTGATTTCTATACCATAATTATGGTATAGATAAAAAGATAGTGCTTCAGAACATTAGGGCTTCTATAACAAATTAGCTTAGACTGGATAGCTTACAAACAACAGAAATTTCTCATATTTCTGGAGTTTGGAAAGTCCGAGATCAAGGAGTCAGCAAATTTGTTGTCTGTTGGTCTGATTCCTGGTTCACAGACTGCCAAGTTCTGGATGTGTCCTTCATTCAAGAAGGTGCTAGAAAGCTCTCTGGGGTCTCTTTCATAATGGCACTAATAATTCATAAGGCCTCCATCCACATGAACTAATCACCACTCATATGCTCTACACCTAATACCATCACATTTGGGGGTTAGGGTTTCAACAAATGAATTTTGTAAGGACACATTCAGTACATAACCATTAGTATATATAGGAATATAAATATAATAGAACATATTAGACCTATGGTACTTAAATCAATTTGAATCTTCAATATATTTTAGAATAAACCAAAATGTCCACATTTTTTAACAAAGATTTTAAAAATCCAAAATTAAAACAACAAAACATATCTTTTCTTGTATCCATATTGAGGAAAGTAAAACACACACACACACACACACACACACACACTCTCTCTCTCTCTCTCTCTCTCCTCAAATTTTCATATGCTCTATCTGAAAATCAAAGAGCACCACATGGCAGAGAGCCTAGAAGACAATAGAAAAAAAATATATATATATGAAAAAAATATATATATGTACAACTTTCTTCATTCAGGACCTAGTACCTGGCATGTACTTGTGGGTGCTAAATAAATAATTTTGACAAAGATAATGATGACTACATATTGACACTGAGAATAAAGTTACAAAATTTGAATTGCATTTTATAGTAAAAAAAATTGCAGTCCACTATTTCATAATGATTCAACTACCAGTATTCCTCTTTAATTCTGCCATTTCCTGCACGGAGCTTCATGCCCTTTCTCTGTCCTTGGTTTTCCATGCTATAAGGTGATTCTATAAGCAGGACAAATTAGAATAGGTTCATTTGATTGCCTCATTACCTTTTAGCATGAAGCCATAGTTGAATAACTTTTACTGAATCTACTGTAAAGTAAATTGCAATGTAGTGGGATACCAATGCACATTACTGTTCATTGTAGGTAATAAAAACCTGTAGATTGTGCAGAGGGCACCGTTTCCAAACTCCTACCCA
The DNA here is from genome assembly GCF_037043125.1 of Eumetopias jubatus. Classification (NCBI taxonomy): domain Eukaryota; kingdom Metazoa; phylum Chordata; class Mammalia; order Carnivora; family Otariidae; genus Eumetopias; species Eumetopias jubatus. The sequence continues at coordinate 37,245,592 of NW_028274807.1, forward strand.
AACTAGTAATCTCCTCCACAGCATTAATAGTAGATGTTCATGTATCCTCTACCTGAATATTTCTACAAATATAAAATGTTAACTTTCAACATATTAAACTTTATGTTCGGATAGCTCCAACTATTAGAATGTATTTCATTCCTTTAACCAAAACTTAAATACATAGTTCCTAGCCCTTCCCCTTTGTTCAATGTCTGAGAACATACATTGACTAAATCTCATCTCTCTTCAATATTATACTTTTACAAATAGTTATGATACTCTGCAGGTTTTTTATAAATAGTCTGATGGGATTTTCTGTTTGCCTTGTAAAGTCCTAGTTTATGTCTGTTTTCCTGGAAGAGCATTTGTCCACCTTAGGAATTATCCCAAATTTTTCATTTTCTAAAAAAATGAAGTAGTAGTATTAAGAATTAGATAAAATTATCCAGAATTGGCTTAGTAGACCATTAATTATTCCACTCATCAAATGGCATCATCTAGTAGTGTATATGATACATGTGCAGTAAGAGTCATCAATTTAACGTGATTAAATTTGAAAAATGAGCAAAGATAACTCATCATTCTTTTCCTGAGGGCACTTGCTGATAAAAATATAGTGCTAAGTGATAGGATAAGCTAGGAGCAGCCAATTCCTTATATAGCAGTAGGAAAATGATTCAAACACGATGTCCTTGTAAACCACCTGTACCAGCCAACTCTGCCATGGCCTATGCCACAGCTTGTGAGATGCAGGAAGCTGCCAAGCTACCAGTTAGTGCAGTCAGTAGGAAATGTGGAAAATCATACATTAGACATATGTGAAAAATATGTGGGAAACAAAGTGAGTAGTACCACCATAGAACAAATACAAATGCTTTTGTAAAAGCAATTTAGTCAATTCTATGAGTGTGTAAATCTGCAATGTTTTATGTTTGATGTCATTTTTTTAATTTGGCTTTCAAGTGTCAGTAGTTAAAAAACATGATGAAATCAAATAAAAATTAAGAACTAAACAGAAATGTATGAAACCTGAAAACATGAAAAATGATATTTTAACATATGCAATTGCAGAATATGCATTTCTGTATCACTATAAATTATCACTTATTTCTTAATAAATAATTATTCTTCCAAACTAATTTTGGTCTTTTTGACTCCCAGTTTTTTTGAAAGTAAAAATACAAATCTTAATTACTGCTATAGCATCAATTATATTAGCAACAGAAGCTATTCACAAAACTTAAATTGTGTCAGATTCATATTAATAGACGTTTCAAATAGAAAAACATATAAGATTATTCAAATAATAATTTAATGTTTTATCCAATAAATTAAATAAAAGTAAAACTTTTGGAAATTCACTGAGCATGGTTTTAAAGTTGTATAAATTCAGTAAAAAGTTGTACACTGAATAAAATTCATTGTATATGTAGTAACACTATCAGTAATAATATTGACACTAACAAAACAAATTTTGGTGACTCACAGAATTATGGTAAGAACATTCTTTTTCTAAATTACAAATTCTATGTGGCCAATGTTGTTGAAATTGGTCATGTGAATGAATAATTCATAACTACATCCAAATGAGCAGTGATATTTTTGCAATTGAAACAGATCTTATAATTGTTAAAATTTGCATATACAAGTCACTGAAATACGTAACTTTTTGTAATGAAGCTGATGTTTAATCATCATCATCATCACCATCATCATCATTTCTTTAGCTCGCCAATACACTTTAACACTTCACTGCCTGGCATCAATTAAATTTTCGAAAGGTTCGAAATTGCAAAAAGGTATTTTGTAAATCAACTTGAGTAGACAATAATTCTATTGAACCTTTTATAAGTGAGTCCTCTACATTTGATCACATTTGTTTCAAAATCAGTTGGAAATCTTCAAAGAATTCAATGAATAAGAAATCAAAAGAAGTCATTTTTTTTAGTTTTAGAGACTTAATTATTGAAAATAAAGCTTGTAAACAAGACTGTATTATAGAAATACACTGAAATTTATTGCCACAAAATGTAAGAGAGGAAACAAATTGAATGATTGATGAGAATTTAAATAAGATACAATTTTAATTCTGAAATTCCATAACTGTTCTTTGCCATATATTTTGAGAAAAAAACTTTGATATAGGTTCTATTTTTTAACTGTATAAATGTATATTAGTAAGACAGAATTCTATTGAGGTGGCCCAAAACTTGTCACATCCAAATTTGGCAACACTTTAAAAACAAATATTAAAAAAACAGCTTATTAAAAAAATTTTAGGTTGAAAATATACCATTTTTAAAAGATTCTCTGAATAAAGGTAAAAAGCCTGAAAATGCTGAGCTGAATTTTTTGCATTTCTGTATGATTAAAAATTAGGATTGAGAATATTAGCACAATTATTAATTAGCACAATCCTGAGATTTCCAGGTAATTCAGAACTACATACTGTTTCATCAATTATAAAAATACATAGAGACAATTGACTGAAAGTGATAATAATTTAAAATTTATTACAAATAAGATGAAGCTTTCCAGATGGCAAGCAATTTTATTAATTCTTTTTAAATTAGAAAATATTATACAGAAGTTATTTTAAAACCATGAATCTTGGTATTCAATTGTTCTTTTCACTTGCATATTTTGGGACTTTTCTGTGATTTTTTTTGGAATTTATCAATTTTTCTGATAACATTTATGCTGGTTGGTCTTGTCAAATTAATTTGGTATTCACAAATAATTATAATAAATAATTACAATAGTCTCAGAAAGCACTGGGTTGATTTGACTAGATGAAGTCAACTCCAGTGCTCTCCATGGTGTGAACCAACACTGCTGGTGAAAGTATATGTCATCTCTCTCTCTCTTCACTCCTGCTTCAATTTTCTTCCTTTCAGAGATGCTGATCTTAAGAACAGTCTTTTATAGACATCCGTCTTGCAAACCTAGCCCAAGGAACGTAACTTTCAACAATAATAATGTCAACAAGGGTTACCGTGAGGATAATAGTAAAACTGTGCCTGGAACATAGTAAGCACCAAATTCCCAATGACTTATCAAAGGGTCTATCTTTAGGATGATAAGAGTTAACAACCAATAACTATGCTGTGAATGTCTTCTCAAAAGCAGAAGTTCAAGGAGCTCATTCATTTAACACTCCTTTGTTGAGAACATATAGTAACTTTGTTTATGCTGTGAAACCCTGAGGGGGGTTGAGGATTACAGCTCTGATTTAAATTTTATATTCTACTAATTCAAGGGAGAAACCCAGATTAATTCATAATCATACTAATTATACTAAATGTAGAAGAGAGGAAGAAGAAAGGAAAGCTCCAATTACATATTTATTTATTGATGTATAATAAATTACTCCAAATCTTGTGTGTTTCCAATTTCTTGATTATGGTTCCAGTGACAATTTTCCATGTTTCTTTGTTCCATGTTCTGAGTTCTTGATTCTGTCCTTTTCCATAAGAAATGGAGACCATAATCATAATGAAATAAGCTTTTCAACTTGTTTCCTGCATAAAGAAGTTTAAGAGCTCAAAGACTTATTTGAATTTTATATTATCTCTGCTCCTTTTCATCTAAGCTGATATAATGTGTTTAAGACTTTGTGAGCTTGTAGTGTATCAGATTTTAATCTACTCCATTATATGAAAATCATATCCACATTTCTTTTCAAGACAAGCTCTGCTCTGCCTTAGCTCAAAAGTCAAGTTGCTATGCAATATTTCCTTAAGATTCTTACAATTGTTTTTGTCTAGTTAAAAGGGTCAGTGTGGCATGTCCTTAAGACTCTTAGAGGCATGCTTTAATGGCAAAGAGGGCCTAAGAATACTCTTGTAAGATTCTAAGAAGTCCTAACAGGGATGGCCTTACATCTTCCAGAGGTATCAACACAGGATCTTGGAGCCATTCTTTTATAAAATTGACCCCGAAGCCTGCTCTATTTGTACCATATTAAATTTGATTCTTTCTGTGAGAGAACTTTTTACCTTGATAATTTTTAGCTAAGAGGTAATGGAGATGAAAATTTTCTAAAACAAGCAAGTCCTGGGTCCTCTGTATATTTTTTTTTAAATTCTCCTCAAAAATGGAACGTTTCCTTCTTTAGTTGATCTCTCATCCCTATTTTATAAACAGGCATCTAGAAGAGACAACTGGAACCTTCTAGATACTACCTGGAAATTTCCCAAGCCAGAACAAAGGTTTATTATTTACCCTTTCTGTTTTCCACTGTACCACAGGTGACAGTATTGCCAAAATTCCTTCTACTACATTGTAAGGTCCCCTTTCCTCCAGTCTCCAATAACATTTCCTCACTCATCTTCAAAATAATCATCAGAAGCATCCTCAAAGTGCCCACAAATTCTGACTGACAATCTCAAAGCAATGCAACTTGTTTTAGCTTTTGTTATAGAATAAGGCTGACTACCAAATTCTATTACAGTTATCAATCTCATTAAATCAGCCCAACATTTAGTCATTCTATGTAACTATTTTATTTTGCTCATAATTTTGTGGCTCAGGGATTGGGTTTCTGTTGTGGCTGAGGCTTCAGAATCCACCTAAAAGAGGACTTTTTAGGGGACCCTGGATGGCTCAGATGGTTAAGCGTCTGCCTTCGGCTCAGGTCATGATCTTGGGGTCCTGGGATCCTGGCCTGTGTTGGGCTCCCACCTCAGCAGGGAGTCTGTTTCTTCCTGTCCCTCTGCCTCCCCCTCTGCTTGTGCTCTTTCTGTCTCTCTTTCTTGCTCTCAAATGAATAAATTAAATCTTAAAAAAAAAATAAGAGAACTTTTTAGCTCTTATATCTAGTGCCTTGTTGTCTCTTGGCTTTTTTCTCTCTCCACATGGTATCTCTTCTTCCAAATGGCCTGAATGATTCCAACTTTTAATATGCTGGCTATGTTTCCTAGTACAAGTTTTCCAAGAAAAAGCATTCCAAGAGGTCCAGGCAAAAGCTGTGAAACTGCTTATGACCTAGCTACACTGTCATTCTGCAGAATCTATTGGTCCAGCAAGCTGCCAAGGTCAGTCTACATTCAAAGATGGTAAAAAACAAAAAACAAAAAACAAAAAAAACACCTCACCCTTTCAATGAAGGAATAGTATGCATTTACAGGAAAGAAGGTAACTAATTATAGTCATGTAAGAGAGAAGCTAACAAATCTTGTTGGCATCAAAAAACCTAAACAAAATTTTGTACTTATAAACAAACAAAAACCTTACTGTTTAATTTGCAATCACTTTATCTGAATAATTTGAATAATATGAATTAACTCAATCCACTTACATATGTGGTTCAATTAACTTATAATAAAAAGAGATATGGGTAACATTTCCCAGTAAATCTTCAGACAATCAAATTCAAAAGGTCCTTTAGAAACTGCTTGCCCTAGTAAATTTTAACCCACATTTACCTCTTGAAGTCAAGAGATAACTCCACTAAGAACAGATCCAACCTCTCTAAAACTTGAACTGGTATACAGTTCTTTAAAGACTGGCTACCACACTAAAGGTCAATTCACTTAAGAAATCTAGATCTCAGGTGGATTGAGTTAAGAATGAAGTTCAGAAGCAATTTCTCTTACAAATGCAAAGAATGATCACTGATTTCTTCTTTGCCAAGCCTGATCTCCTGGGAAAAGAATGGGATCCTGAACAAGTGCTAATGGGTCTGTGCCCTCAAGGCAAGGTTGACTTTTCAGTGGTTTGGAGTTTCACAGACTAAGTTTCCTTGAGAATTTTTTAAAAAATGAATCCACTCTCTGAATCTAAACATTTTCTCAAAAATGTGCAAGTCCTTTACTGAACACTACAAAACTTGTTATCCAGGGACAAGACTACAAATTTTTAGACTTTCCTTGTTACAATGAAGAAAAAAAATTGCTTTGTTATTATTTCTAATCAAATGTCAGAGGCTTATAATGGCAGAAAAGACCTGGTTTGCTTCTACAGGTTTGGCATGGAAACAAATCTATAAAATTCACTCTCCCTAAAAATGTCTGCAGGACACTTAGGGAGGAGTGAAGTAAAGAAACAATGACTTGAAATCTGCAACACTGTACAATATTACTAATGAAAGTAATTACTTAAAATCTCCTAAGTAATCTGCTATTTTATGTTTCAATTTGCTGTTGGCAATGTTGCCCTCTTTTTGGGTTTGGTTTATACTCAAAAAATTCACTGTTCTGAGTTGCTACCTAATTATTTACTGTTTACCTTTCTAGACTTCATTGGTACCATCATCATCACCATCCAATGAAATCAGGTTACGGATGTTGTTTTAATTATTGGTAGCAACGGTATTACTACCGTCTTTGGAAGATCATCTATAAAGCCTCTTCTGTGCTAAATAATGTGTATACATATTTTACATTTACAACAATTCTGTAAGGTAAATATTACACTGAAAGAAGAAAAAGAAACAAATAAAAGTCATTAACTCAAGCATTTAAGAATGCTGCAAAATGGAGAGCAGCTAAAAATGAATATTTTTCAGGGAGCAAGTAGCCGAAAGATTTTACAGGGCTGATTGAAAAGGGCCACTTAAAGTTTAATATTGTACTGAGAGTTGTTCACTGCTCAGATTCTTGGGAAATAGGGGGAAAATGAGTTATGTTAGTCATGACACAGGATGTAGGAACAGGAAGATGGGACCTTAGTTTAACAACTATTGACTACTTAATTTGCATTTAGGAATAGGAGATAAGGAGAAGCAGTCGGATGTTAAGATTCTTGAGGGATGACTCAAATACGGTATTTTGATTTTGTATGATGGTGGCGAGATCATCTCTTGAGTTAGCAGTTAGCAGTCACACAGAAACATTTAAGACTTTGGGCAGCATAAAATATGGGACTACTCTGCTAAGAAACATTAGAAGAAGGATCATCAATAGACCCTGACATGTCACCTTAATTTCCCACTTATCTTTCCTAGTCCCAACCTAGAAAACAAATCCACTGGATGAAGGCAATTGTTTAAAATGCATTTGCAAATGTTCAAATGATCTTTATGCATTGGTTCTTACTATGTCTCATCTTGACAATTTTGTCAGGTAAGTTTGGTAGATGGAAAACCTGGTAGAACTAGTCTCAAAATTTTTAAGTGAAACTGCCCTATCAATGCTAATTTAAGATTTTAGCCAGTTTGCTTCTATTATTTTGTTACCCAGCATTAAGAGCATGGAGAAGTAAGGAATCCTCTGTAGAGGAATAACATGCAATTAACTTATTATGATTCAGTCAATAATTACCCTGGAAGTCATCAGGTATAAACAGGGAAGACACTGACCAATCTCCAGGGCCTTTGATGTAATAATAAAACATACATAAATAATTGTCACTATTCTTCACACGATACATTATGAATATTTAGAAACAAAATTTAACTTATAGACAGTTTTTGTACCAGTTTGTATACTTGAATTTGAGTATGTTTCTTTTAACTTAAGGGAAGCATACACTTATTGAAATATACAATTATTGAAACATACTTATATTAATATATCTTACTTTCACATAATAAAACTATGAAGACTGCATTTCTCTCATCATCTGTTAGTCCCCCCCCCCATTTAGTAAAGATAGAATTCTCACCATAGTTAGAACTTACTTAAAATTTGGAGAATAACAAACAAATTAATCGTTTTAATCTTCTTTTTAAAAAGCAAAGAAGCAAATCTTCTTGTTACCTGGTGACTATTCCAGGAAACCCAAAAAGAGATTTATAAATAAAGAGTATTTTAATGATTGTACCTTTAATAGGGAAGGAAAAATAATTTTTCCTCTACTCTCTGAGTACTTAGCTGAGACTCCTACAAAAAAAAAAAGATTAATAAGAGGAAAACAACAGAAATTTAATAACATGTATACCACTTGTCTACACTAGGGGATAGTCAGAAAAAAAAGGAATAATTCAGAGATAGCTTTAAAATTTAGGATAGTATTTACTATCTTAATAGGGAAAGGAAAATGGGGGGTGGGTATAGGCTTCTTGAAGAGAGGACATGGTTTTTAGGAAAACTGAATAGGCCCTTGGAGAAGTAGATGGGGAATATGATAGTTTGTAACAGTATTTGTCTGAGGACAGTGTTGACTTCTAGTCTCCTCTCCTTTGATAACAGTCTTCCCTGGTTGACAATCTCCAGAGGAGGGGATTCTGACAATTGAGTTCCTTTTGGAGGTGCTGTCTTTAGGCAGATAAGTGGAATTCAGAGAAAGCCTCTCCCCGCATTTGCTGTTTTCCAAGACCCACATCTGAAAATAATATACCAAAGTGGCATATTGTAGGGTGGCATGTCCTGAACTCCTACAGTCAGATTTTGGGGTGACATACTCTACTACCCTTCATACCCTTTTGAATTTAGTCTTGAGTATAGGAAAGTAATATTTGAGAAAAATTAACTAGAATAAATAGTTACTGGAAAATCACACCATTGGGAACAATGATTATTAGGAACATAACTTTAAAAAACAACATTATTTTCTTGGCAGAGAATAACTTTGTTTTACAGAAAGAAACAAATTCTAATCTTTTCTATATATCAAGTAATATTTTACATTAAAAAAATATATACTTATCCTTATGAATAAAGATAATAATATTGAATAAAAATAAATCAAAATTTTAGGGGCACCTGGGTGGCTTAGTTGGTTAAGCAACTGACTCGGTTTCAGCTCAGGTCATGATCTCTTGGTTTGTAGGATGGAGTCTGCATTGGATTCAGTGGTCAGTGGGGAGTCTGCTTGAAGATTCTCTCCCTCTGCTCCTCCCCCCCACTTGCTCTCTCTCTCTCTGTAAAATAAATAAAAAATCTTTAAAAAAATCAAAATTTTAACATATTCCTTTTTTTAAAAGATTTTATTTATTTGAGAGAGAGAGGGAGAGCGTGAGCAGGGGGAGAGGCAAAGGGAGAGGGAGAAAGAGAAGCAGACTCCCCGCCTAGCAGGGAGCCCAGCGTGGGGCTCGATCCCAGGGCTCAGAGATCATGACCTGAGGCGAAGGCAGACGCTTAACCAACTGAGGCACTCAGGTGCCCATATTCATGGTTTTTATATTAAGGTATATTAATCATACCTTTGTAAATCATACTTTTAGCTTAACATATAAATGACTTTATCAACATATTAAAGCAATGCATATTTATAGTACAATTCCCATATCAATTAACTGTAATGATTTCTTTGAGAAATATACAAACCATATCTATTATCTTGCATATATTCATGTCTCTCTGTAACTATTATACTAAGCATAGTCTCAGATACTTTTTATTAAATAACACCTTTATCCAGTTATCAATTCTTGTTTCTTCCAATCAAAGACAGAGAAAACTAGAAGACAGAAAATCAAAAATTCCTTAATTTTTTATCTTTGTGACCATACATTTTAAATCAACTATACAAATGTTAAGGTGACAAGAAAAATAAACACACAAATATAGCATTATCAAAAGGCATTTGCATGTTCTACAATATATAAGAATAGGGTAAATAAAAAGTTGAGACATTAAGTTTATAATGCTTTTCTTACTTTGAAAGAAAGTACGTTACGTTAGTGTAATGACTTAAAATTAATTAAAATATGAAAATTATAATTGAAATAAAAAGTTCTGCTCTTATCTGTAATGTTTTAAGAATTTATTCATGAAATTAGCCTTTTAAATTTTTTTAATTTATTATTTTTAAATCTTTTATTCATTTATTTGAGAGAGAGAGAAATCACAAGCAGGGAGAGCAGGCAGAGGGAGAGGGAGAAGCTGAGCAGGGAGCCCAATGTGGGGCTCGATCCCAGGACCCCAGATCATGACTTGAGCCAAAGGCAGATGCTTAATCAACTGAGCCACCCAGGAGCCTTGAGATTATTTTTTAAAAGATCCATTTTCACAAGTTTACTTGAACACAATTTTTTATGTTCCAAAATCTTAAATATTTGTGAAAAAATGACAATTCATTAGATTCTCAGAAATCATTGTACAAAATTTATTAAATTTAAATAAGAGTTTTAATCTTGGTGTTGCATATACTAGAAAAGTAGGTTGACATTAGTTTTACATAAGATGTAGAAGATGACAGCGATCTTTATATCAATATAATTAAATAATGCTAATTTGTTCAAAGATTCATATACTTACCAAAAATAGGATGCAAACTATTAGTATAATTTACAAGTATACATAAACTAAAGTGAGTGACACTTTACATCATGTTTAGAAGTACTCTTATTTAGATAGAGAGCTCTTTTTCTCATCTAGTAACTAACTAACAAGGCTATCTATTACATGCTCAGCTAAAGATTTTTTTAAAGAGATCATTTTTTAAACAAAATATAACAGCAAAATAATTTTGTTTTCTTTATTAAACTTTTAAATGTGTCTAAATATGTATATATCCTTAGTTTATAACCATAATAACAAAAGAATCTGATTAATATTCAAAATATCCAAAGATAAGGAAAATAAAGGATCTTATTTTAGACAAATGTGGAATTATCATTGTTACAAGCTAATTATCTTCCCTCTGCAAGAAAGAATGATTACAAGCAGAAAGCCTATTTTGAAACCTGAACACACGCAAAAACTGACTCATACAGAAGAGTTATTAGAGCTTATTTAAGTAAAATAATCTCTCAAGTGATCTATCTTTTGGATACATCTGGCTATGCAATCTTCCCACCAGATTTCTACCATTTTTGTCTTAAGATGCCTCTCAAATAAACAAAACTTTTTTTACACCAAAAGTTCCTCACAGTGGTTATTTTGATTTTAAATTTTCTTGTGAAATGCCTTGAAGCATTCAATAATTGGGGTGTGGGCACCTATACAAATAGGGCACCAGCTTGGTGTAAGCATTCCAGCTGACAATTGTCTATTGCCTTCCAGTGGTGAGAAATGAAAAATACAAGTAAGCTCCCCCTAATCAAATCCTAACACTCTTGCCTCACCTTAATGTGTCCTAGCGGTGAAAAAAACAAGTAGAGGAATCTCATTCAAGGATGATGATGATGACAATAGTGATGATATAAAGGCTTAAGTAGCATACTAACACAAAAGGGTAGACCAGACAGGTGAAGAACTCACCCAGTTTCCAGCCACAGAGGCCTAAAATAAGGGAGAAATAGTGTTTTTGGCATGTCCTATCCTTATCAATACTTCCTAGGCATTAAATCTATGGGATGAGAAAAACTATATCAAAATCAATTAGTTTAAGCCTTCATTAAAAACTTTTCAATGTGAGAACACTGTAAGATGGATATTGTGAAGGAATAATTAGCATACAGATTTATAAGCTGGGGAAGGTCAGCCAAGGTTTAGTTTTGTTCTCAGAATTATTCACTTAGAACTAATAAATGAATTCAGAAAAGTTGTAGAATAAAAAATCAATATACAGAAATCTATTGCATTTCTATACACTAATAATGAACTCTCAGAATGAAAAATTAAGAAAACAATTCCATTTACAACTGCATCAAAAAAATAAAATATGTGAAATAAATTTAACCAACGAGGTAAAAGATCTGTACTCTGAAAACTGGAAGACACTGATGAAAGAAACTGAAGGTAATGCAAATAAATAGAAGGATATACTGTGCCCATGGATTAGAAGAATTAATGTTGTTAAAATGTTCATACTACTCGGGGTGCCTGGGTGGCTCAGTTGGTTAAGTGACTGCCTTCGGCTCAGGTCATGATCCTGGAGTCCCGGGATCGAGTCCCACATCGGGCTCCCTGCTCGGCAGGGAGTCTGATTCTCCCTCTGACCCTCTTCCCTCTCGTGCTCTCTATCTCTCATTCTCTCTCTCTCAAATAAATAAATAAAATCTTTCAAAAAAAATGTTCATACTACTCAAAACAGTTTACAGATCCAATGTAATCTCTATCAAAATAACAATGACAGTTTTTCACAGAACTAGACAAAATAATCCTAAAATCTGTATAGAACTACATAAGATGTTGAATAGCCAAAGCAATTTCGAGGGGAAAAAAAAAGTGGAGGTATCATGCTGCTGGGTTTCAAACTACACTACAAAGCTATAGTAATCAAAATGGTATGGTACTGGCACATAAAACAGACACAAAGATCAACAGAACCAAATAAAGAGCCCAGAAATAAAACCATACTCATATGGTCAATTAATCTATGATGAAGGAAGATATAATGTATTATGGGAAAAAGACTGAACAGCTACACACAAAAGAATGAAACTAGACCACTTTCTTACACTACATACAAAAATAAATTGAAAATGGATTGAAGACTTATTGAGACCTGAAACCATAAAAACTCCTAGAAGAAAACAGACAGTAAGCTCTTTGATGGCAGTGTTGGCAATATTTTTTTGTATCTGTGTCTTCAAGTTAAGACAACAAAAACAAAAATAAACAAATGGGACTATATGAACCTGAAAAGCTTATGCATAACAAAGGATACCATCAATAAAAGGAAAAGACAACAACATACTGAATGGGAGAAGATATATACAAATTATACACCTTATAAAAGGTTAACTTCCCAAATATATAAAGAGCTCAGGCAACTCAATATGAAAAAACAAATCTGATTAGAAAGTGGGCAGAGGACCTGAATGGATATTTTTCTTTTTTTTTTTTAACAAAATTCACATTTTATTTAGGTTGAAATAAACTATACAAAATTGATTTTCTTCAACAAAAATAACAGCAGTATTTTCTGTATTATTCCTAGATAAACCACAAAACACTTATTTTTGTAGATTTTCCAGGTTTTGTTTATAAATCAAGACGAGGCAGTAGATATAGTCATGGAAAAAGACAGAGGAAAACAGACAAATCAATTGTCAGTATCCATGGCTTCTGATGCTATCTTGACCATAAACAGAGGTGTTCAACATATACCTGCTAAAAAGCTTATGAAGACGTAGGTGTTCTACATACACTTGCTAAAGAGCTTATGAAGATGTAGGCTAAACAAAGGAATGTAAACAGCAACAATCCAATGTGGAACAACAATGACAGGCTCTCCCATTCAAACTTTAACTATAACTTGTTCCTTTAAGTTTATTTGATAAAGACAAAATCTCTACTGCAATCCTTTCTTGGCAAGCTCACATGTCTCTCTCTCTCTCTGTCTGGTAACTCCCTTAACTGTCCATTACAGATTTTTAACATACTAACACTCCTACTATTCAAAGGTCACTCTCAGCTTCATTGTAACATTTTATAAAATGTACTCTTTCCTCCCATACCTCTTCAAAATCTTTATCTTCTAAGAACTGATAACTCAATACCCGACAATTGGATCCAGTGACAATAAATGTTTTATCTAAAATGACTTAACTAAAACAGTTCCCAAGTGCTATTAGCAGAGATCCCACAGAAGTGTAATGTGGCACTTTCAATGCTACCTTCTGGAACAGGTATGTCCCCAAAGCATGAGAGTTTAAACAGGGACCATTTAAATAGGCAAATTGTCGATGGTTAATGTACTCAATGAGAGGTTGACAGGTCAAGATATTCAGTGATTAAATGGCCTACATACACCTAACAGCTTTTCTGTAAGATGTTTTCAAATTTCTTACAGATTTTTCCAAATATCAAACGTAAGAGAAAGCCTACTTTAAAAGTCTTTTAGGTATTTTAGTGGTTTCTGAGTTATCTGTAGGAAGCTCTGACTTAATTGTATAGAGTTTGATATATGTGTCCACTGAATGGATATTTTTCTAAAGATGACAATACAGACGACCAACAGGCACACAGAAAGATGCTCAATATTACTAATTATCAGGGAAATGCAAATAAAAACCACAATGAGATATCACCTCACACCTGTCAGAATGCCGAGTATCAAAAAGACAAGAAATGACAAGTGTTGGCAAGGATGTAGAAGAAAGAGAACACTCGTGCACTGTTGGTGGAGATGTAAATTATGTCAGCACTATGGAAAATGGTATGGAGCATCCTCAAAAAAATTAAAAATAGAACTACTAAACAATCCAGCAATTCTACCTCTGGGTATTTATCTGAAGAAAACAAAAACAGTAATTTGAAAAGATATATGCACCCCTAAGTTCATCACAGTATTATATATGATAGCCAAGATATGGAAGCAGCTAGATGCCCATTGATAAATGAATGGATTAAGAAGATGTAATTAATATATACAAGGAAATACTACTCAATCATAAAAAAAGAATAAAATCTTGCCATTTGTGACAACATGGATGCATCTATAATATATCATGTTAAGTGAAATACTGTAGAATCTCACTTGTATGTGAAATCTATAAAACAAAACAAACAACAAAAAAATAGAAAAAGACTCACAAGAGGTACAGTCTTATAGTTATAAAATAAATAAGATATGGGGACATAATATACAGCATAAGGAATATAGTCAATAATATTGTAACAATTTTGTATGGTGACAGATAGTAACTGGACTTACTGTGGTGACATTTTAAAATGTATAAAAATATTGAATCACTATGTTGTATACCTGAAACTAATACAATATTGTATGTCAATTAATCTTCAATTTAAAAAAAATATCTCAGAAGGTGTGTGGAAACAGTTTTTGTTAATCTTAGAACAGGATGCATGGACAGCAAGACCCATTGGTTAGTCAGTTTGAGTTTAGCAAGGTTGTAGGGGGAAGAGTTTGGAAGCTAAGATCTTACTATAAGCATCAGTGGAAACTGTTCCATTGTTCAGCATCACTCACACTATTTGCATTTTATAGATGAAGAATATAAGAACTGAATGGCTAAGCAGCTCTTTCATAGTAAGTTATGTAGCTAGGGGATAAACTTTTCTCAACAGAACTCCACAGTAATTTAATTTGCATATAATAAGATTTGCTGGTTTCTCTTCCCAGATCCCATCACCAAACAGAGGTGAGGTTCACTAAAGTTGATATCTTCTGGGTCTGGTCAAGAAGAGATAGCCTCTGGGTGTGCCTGGGTGGCTCAGTCTGTTAAGCATGGGACTTTTGATTTTGGTTCAGGTCATGTCTTGGTGTCGTGAAATTGAGCCCTGTATCAGGCTCCACCTGGAGCCTGCTTAAGATTCCCCCAGAAAAGATGGTCTCTGATAATTTTGACATTCTGAGATTAAGAGATTTATTTCTTAATAGTTTAACAAATGAAAACAAATAAATAAATCTCATTTTTAACATAGTTACTTGAAGAATGAACAATATTTATTGCACTAATCTCTTTTTTCTTTTTAAAGATTTTATTTGTTTGAGAGAGAGAGAGAACACAAGTGGAGGAAAAGACAGAGAGAGGAAGAAGCCTACTCTCTACTGAGCAGGAAGTCCAATGAGGGGCTCAATCCCAGTACCGTGGGATCACAACCCAAGTGGAAGGCAGACACCCAACCGACTGAGCCACCCAAGCGCCCCCGCCCTAATCTTGAAGTGATATATACTGTTACTTTGTGTGATTGAAATTTTTGAAATTCATTTACTAGGTTATGGAATAATTTGTTTTCTCTCAGAAAAGGATCTTAAAAAATCATTCACATTTCACATTAAAAAAATCATAAAGCATGAAGTGTCATTTTTCCTTGGTAGTTGCATTTTAGACTAGGGCAATGTCTTATATTATGGGACTAACTGTAGTGTAGAAAACCAGATAATGAAAAGAAAAAAAAAAAAAAACAATTGTTGGGGGGAGGTTAGAACTTCAGTTTTTTCAAAATCAAGCCCTATCATTCAATTCAACCTGCCCATCAGTAAATCTATTCCGAGAATCAGATAGGAAAATAAAGCACACATTAAATCCACAGTTAAGAATTGTAGGACTCCCCAGTCCCTAGTTCTATTTGCCCTTTTTATTTCCCCATTAAACTTTGCCCTCCAATTCAGGTGTCCCATCCCTGTGGTACACATGGCTTCTCTTTGTTCTAGGACACCTCTTTGCCACAGCAAAAGACAAACTTGGCTGTTTTGAGAATAAATGTTAGGTCTGATAAGAGTTATTTTGAGTCCTAAAATAATTTATGTGCAGGTTTTCTGTTTGTGTTTCTTTTTTTTGTGTATATGTGTTTCCATTTGTTTGTCTTTTGTTTGTTCTTTTTGCCAGAAAACCAGTAGCCACCTGAGATGAAGCATTAAAATAATGAAAAATACATATAATGAGTTACATCAACTTCTTTTTTTTTTGAGTTACATCAACTTCTATAAATGAACTAAACATTTATCTACTAACAGCCTGTTAACTGAATTTGCTTCAATATGCCCACCAATCTAAAGCTAATATGCCATAAACTATAGACAAACTCTACCAGCTTTTTCACATCTAAGAGTACATTAAAATACCACAGCCCGCATCCTAGACCTTGTAAATATCCTTTTATTTCCTTGATTTAAGGTAATATTGAGGTGCTATTAAATTTAAGGTGCTATATTCCTTTATTATAGGAAGTCTAATAAACTTAACTTTGCTTGATCTGCACTTTTTGTTTGTTTCTGGTGATCTCACAGTCAGTAATAACTAAACTAAAATTGAACTCAATACATTGTGCTTACCATCTTCAAAACCATCATTTCTACCCAAATCACTAAATTTTGGAAAAGAAAATATATAATAAATCCCTCTTTCTGTTTCCCCTGTGTCAGAATGGATTTATCATTTCTTCTGTCCTTCTACTTTCACATTATTAATAATGATCTTAATCATTGCAGTAGTGCATTGATAAAATAAAACCATTTCTGATCCCACTGCAATAGTTCTTAATTTATCTCAATGGCACCAATTTCTTCCCTCTGTTTATTTGTACAATAAGAGATATTCATAAAATCTCATATTATGTTAAATTATTGACTGCCTCACTGCCTAAAAAAAAATCAAGTTTCTATGTCATCAGAACCAATAGTATTGGAAAAAGTACTGATCCAGTCGTGTGTATCTCATAAAACCATGCTTTCCAACCAGTATGTGTTTTGTTTTGTTTCGTGAATTCTCAGATGTTTTACTTGTCTTCAGTCTAGACAGAATCTGCATTTCATTTAAAACTGTATTAAAAATTATTGTCTAAAGCAGACACACCTTAAATATTAAGATAAAGTTTGAAAATAAAATTTTGGAGAATGATGGACCTTGTAAAAGATTAATCAAGAGAAAGTTGGTGTTCCAGTACTAATATCAGACAAGGTACACTTTAAGACAAGAGGCATTACCAGAGACACATAGAAACAACAGGTGTTGGTGAGGATGTGGAGAAAAAGAAACACTCATGCATTGTTTGTGGGAATGAAAATTGCTGTAGCCCATGTGGAAAACAGTATGGAAGTTCCATAAAAAGTTAAAAATAGAACTACCCTATGATCCATTAATTGCACTACTGGGTATTTACCCCAAAATACAAAAACACTAATACAAAGGGATACATGCACTCCAATTAGCAACATTATCTACAATAGCCAAATTATGGAAGCAGCCCAGGTGTCCATCAATTGATGAATGGATAAAGAAGATGTGGTATAATGGAATATTATTCAAACATAAAAAAGAATGAAATCTTGCCATTTACAACAACGTGTATGGAGATAGAGACTATAAAGCTAAACGAAATAAGTCAGAGAAAGACAAATGCCATACGATTTCACTCATATGTGGAATTTAAGAAAAAAACAAATGAGCAAAAGGAAAAAAAAAGAGAGAAAGATAAATCAACAAATGGACTCTTAATTATAGAGAACAGATTGATAATTACCTGAAGGGAGGTGGGTGGGGGAATGGGTTAAATAGGTGATGGGGATTAACGAGTATACTTGTCATGATGAACACCAGGTGAAGTATGGAATTGTTGAATCACTATATTGTACACCTGAAACTAATATAACACTGGATGTTAACTAACTGGAATTAAAATAAAAACTTAAAAAAAGTAAACATTTTAATAAAAATTGACTATATGCTGGCCAGAAAGCATCAAAAATTCCAAAGGATTGAAAAATGCATAAACAAAATATAAAAATTCATCTATGTTTATGAGATAAATTGTAACTTTTGTATCTTCCTGATTAATTTACATTTTAAATTATAAAGTGACTTTTTTCTATGATAATTTCTTCCCATGTAAAGTCTACCTTTGTATACTAACAAAGTAAGAGATTTTTTTCATTATCTCACAGATACAAAAAAAAAAGTTAGTAACTTGAATTGTATTCTTCCAAATGATATGTTGAAGTCCTAATCTCCAGAGCCTATGAATGTAACCGTATTTGGAAATAGGCCTTGCACATGTGATCATATTAAGATGAAGTCATACTGGAGTACAGTAGGTTGGGCCTTACTCCAATAAGACTGGTTTCCTTATAAGAAGAGAAGACAGACACAAACAGGGAGAATGCCATGTGATGACAGCAGTAAATAATGCAGTGATGTAGTCATAAACCAAGGAATGTCAAGGACTGATCACCACCACCAGAAGCTAAGAGGCAAGGAAAGATCCTCCCCTATAGGTTTCAGAGGAAGCATGGCCATGCCAACACCTTGATTTTAGATGTCCAGCCTCCAAAACTAGAGAAAATAAAGTTCTGTTGTTTCAAGTCACGCAGTTTGTGGTACTATTTTATGGTAGTCCCAGAAAATAAGCACTATCATTTAACAAATACTTATGATTTTCAAATGGAATCAGGACACAAACTAAGGGTTGCTGGAATGGTGGGGGGTGGGAGGGATGGATGGCTGGGTGATAGACATTGGGGAGGGTATGGGCTATGGTGAGCGTCATGAATTGTGTGAGACTGTTGAATCACAGACCTGTACTACCTCTGAAACAAATAGTACATTATTTGTTAAAAAAAAAAAAGAAGAAGAAGAAGAAAGTAGGAAGGGAAAAATGAAGGGGGTGAAATCGGAAGGGGAGCTGAACCATGAGACACTATGGACTCTGAGAAACAAACTGAGGTTTCTAGAGGGGAGGGAGGTGGGGGGATGGGTTAGCCTGGTGATGGGTATTAAAGAGGGCACATATTGAATGGAGCACTGGGTGTTACACACAAACAGAGAATTATGGAACATTACATCAAAAACTAATGATGTAATGTATGGTGATTAACATAACATAATAAAATTAAAAAAAAGAGTTAACCTTCTTTTATTTATGTTTTAATGTTTTTTCACAGCCCCTATATTCCTAAGGGGTTTAAAAATATGACTTTTGGAGCAAAGTAGTCTGTTTATTCCTCCAATATGTGATTTATTGATTTTACAAAATACTTACCTAACCCAGTTTTAGTTACTTTTACTAATAACAGATTTGACCTTATTTTTGACAACATATTTTATAATTTTTAGTCTATGTTATCTCTTTTTATTCTTACTATTTTTATTTTTGTCTTGATTTGATTTCATTTCTATTTTTCTTTAGTTCATTTTAAATTGTACATCATTTTTTTCACTACTAGTTACCTTTCTGTCACTATTAGTTAATTTAAAAATGATTCAATATATTATTTCAGTAAGAGATTATTTACAATTTACTGATTAATTATTCTACATTTTAACATAGCCAATTAACAGAAGAAATGCAACATTATTTTATTCCTCTACAACAATTGTTACTTTTATTCATTTGTGCATTTTTCTTTTGTTTTGATTTTTTTTTTAAGATTTTATTTAAATATCATCTAGTTAACATACAGTGTTATATTAGGTTCAGGTGTACATTTTAGTGATTCAACATTACACACAACACCTAGTGATTGTCACAAGTATACTTTTTTATTTTTATTTATTTATTTATTTTTTAAGATTTTACTTATTTGAGAGAGAGAGAATGAGAGACAGAGAGCATGAGAGGGAGGAGGGTCAGAGGGAGAAGCAGACTCCCCGCTGAGCAGGGAGCCCGATGTGGGATTTGATCCCAGAACTCCAGGATCATGACCTGAGCCGAAGGCAGTCGTTTAACCAACTGAGCCACCCAGGCGCCCACAAGTACACTTTTTAATCCCCATATTTAACCCATTCCCCCACCCACCTCCCCTCTGTTAACCATCAGATAGTTCTCTATAGTTAGGAGTCTAGTTCTTTGTCTTCTCTCTTTTTTCACCTAGGTTCATTTGTTTCTTAAATTCCTCATATGAATGAAATCATATGGTATTTGTATTTCTCTGCTGACTTATTTCACTTAGCAAATACTCTCTAGCTCCACACACATCTCTGCAAATGGCAAGATTTCATTTTTTAATGGCTGTTATATATGTATATTATGATATATATGTGTCATATATATACACACACACATATATATGTATATGTATATATACCACCTTCTTTATCTCTTCAGCAGTCAATGGACATTTATTTGGGTTGTTTCCATAATATGACTATTATAGATAATGATGCTATAAACATCAGGGGGCATGTATCCCTTTGAATTAGTATTTTTGTATCCTTTGGGTAAATACCTAGTAGTGCAAATTGCTGGGTCATAGGGTAGTTTTATTTTTAACTGTTTGAAGAGCCTCCATACTGTTTTCTTGAGTGGCTGTACTAGTTTGCATTCCCAACAAGAGTGTATGAGGGTTCATTTTTCTCCACATCCTCTCCAACACCTGTTGTTTCCTGTGTTATTGATTTTAGCCATTCTGACAGGTGTGAGGTGATATCTCATTGGAGTTTTGATTTGTATTTCCCTCATGATGGGTGATGTTGAACATTTTTTATTTGTCTGTTGGCCATCTGTATGTCTTCTTTGGAAAAATATCTATTCATATCTTCTGACCATATTTTAATGTGATTATTTGTTTTTTGGGTGTTGAGTTTTATAAGTTCTTTATGCATTTTGTATATGAACCCTTTATCAGATATGTGATTTGCAAATATCTTCTCCATTCCATACATTACCTTTCAGTTTTGTTGATTGTTCCATTGCTGTGCAGAAGCTTTTTATATTGATGAAGTTCTAATAGTTTATTTTTGCTTTTGTTCCCCTTGACTCTGGAGACATAGGTAGAAAGAAGTGGCTATGGCCAATATCAAAGAGGTTACTACCTGTGTTCTCCTCTAGGATTTCAATTGTGTCATTTTCAATTTCTTTCATCAGTGTTTTACTATTTTTAGAGTACAGGGCTTTCACCTCTTTGGTTAGGTTTATTCTTAGGTATCTTACAGTTTTTGGTGCAATTGTAAGTGGGATAGGTACCTTAATTTCTCCTTCTGCTGTTTCATTATTGATGTATAGAAATACAACAGATTTGGGTGCCTGGATGGCTCAGTTGGTTAAGCAACTGCCTTTGGCTCAGGTCATGGTCAGATGGCATCAGAGGTGAATTCTACCAACCACTTATAGAAGAGTTAATACCTACTATTCTCAGACTATTCCAAAGAAGAGAAAAGGAAGGAAAACGTCCAGATTCATTCTATGAGGCCAGGATAACCCTGATATGACACGTACAGCACATTGATAAAAGAAAGGATAAAACCCATATGATCATGTCAATTGATGCCGAAAAGTCATTTGAGAAAGTATAACATCCTTTCATGATAAAAACTATCAACAAAGTAGGATTAGAGGGAACATACCTTAAATAATAAAGGCTATATATGAAAAACCCACAGCTGATAGCATCCTCAGTGGGGAAAAACTGAGAGCTTTCCCTCTAGAGTCATGAACAAGACAATGCTGTCCCCTCTCACAACTGTTATTTATTTATTTATTTATTTATTTATTTATTTATTTAAATTCAATTAGCCATCCTATATTACATCATTAGTCTCAGATGTAGTGTTCAACAATTTATCAGTTGCATGTAACAACTGGTGCTCATCACATCATGAGCTCTCCTTAATGCCCATCACCCAGTTACCCCATCCCCCAACCACCTCCTCTCCGGCAACCCTCAGTTTGTTTCCTATAGTTAAGTCTCATGATTTTTCTCCTTCTTTGATGACTTCCCATTAAGTTTCCCCTCCCTTCCCCCATGATCATCTGTGCTGTTTCCTATATTCTACATATGAGTGAAACCATATGATAATTGCCTTTCTCTGATCGAATTATTTCACTCAGCATGATACCCTCCAGTTCCATCCATGTCGATGCAAATGGTAAATATTCATCCTTTCTGAAGGCTGAGTAATATTCTATTACATATATATATACCACATCTTTTCTATCCATTCATGTGTCAATGGACATCTGGGATCTTTCCACAGTTTGGCTATGGTGGACATTGCTGCTATGAACATTGGGGTGCAGGTACCCCTTTGGATCACTGCATTTGTATCTTTGGGGTAAATATCCAGTAGTGCAATGCTGCATCATAGGGTAGCTCTATTTTCAACATTCTGAGGAACCTCCATAGTGTTTCCCCGAATGACTGTCCCAGTTTTCATTCCCACCAACAGTGTAAGAGGGTTCCCCTTTCTTTGCATCCTCACCAACAATTTGTTGTTTCCTGTCTTGTTAATTATAGCCATTGTGACTGGTGTGAGGTGGTATCTCATTGTGGTTTTGACTTCTATTTACCTGATGCCAAGTGATGTTGAGCATTTTTTCATGTGTCTGTGGGCCATTTGTATGTCTTCTTTGGAGAAGTGTCTGTTCATGTCTTCTGCCCGTTTCTTGACAGGATTATTTGTTTTTTGGGTTTTGAGTTTGATAAGTTTTTTTTTTTAAAGATTTTATTTACTTATTTGACAGAGAGAGAGATAGTGGGAGTAGGAACACAAGCAGGGGGAGTAGGAGAGGGAGAAGCAGGCCTCCTGCCGGGCAGAACCTGATGTGGGGCTCAATCTCAGGACCCCAGGATGATGACCTAAGCCGAAGGCAGATGCTTAAGGACTGAGCCACCCAGGCACCCCAAGAGTTTGATAACTTCTTTATAGATCTTGGCTACTGGCCATTTATCTGATGAGACATTTGCAAATATCTGCTCACATTCTATTGTTTGTCTTTTGTTTTTGTTGCCTGCTTCCTTTGCTGTGCAAAAGCTTTTTCTCTTGATGAAGTCCCAAAAGTTCATTTTTGCTTTTGTTTCACTAGCTTTTGGAGATGTATCTTGAAAGAAGTTGCTGTGGGTGAGGTTACTGCCTATGTTCTCCTCTAGGATTTTGATGGATTTCTGTCTCACATTGAGGTTTTTCATCCACTTTGAGTTTATATTTGTGTATGGTGTAAGTAAAAGGTCCACTTTCATACTTCTGCATGTGGCTGTCCAGTTTTCCCAGCACCATTTATTAAAGAGACTGTGCTTTTTCCATTGGCTATTCTTTCCTGCTTTGTTGAAGATTAGTTGACAATAGAGTTGAGGGTCCATTTCTGGGTTCTCTATTTTGTTCCATTGATTTATATGTCTGTTTTTGTGCCAGTACCATATGTCTTGATGATTACAGCTTTGTAATATAGCTTGAAGTCAGGCATTGTGTGGCCACTAGCTTTGGTTTTCTTTTTCAACATTCTTCTTGCTACTTGGGGTCTTTTCTGATTCCATGAAAATTTTAGGATTATTTGTTCCAGCTCTGTGAAAAGTGTTGATGGTATTTTGGTAGGGATTGGATTGAATGTGTAGATTGCTCTGGGTAGCATAGACATTTTAACAATATTTATTCTTCCAATCCATGAGCATGGAATGTTTTTCCATTTCCTTGTGTCTTCTTCAATTTCTTTCACAACTGTTCTGTAGTTTTGAGAGTACAGATCCTTTACCAGTTTGGTTAGGTTTATTCCTATGTTTCTTATGGTTTTGGGTGCAAGTGTAATTGGGATTGACTTCGTAATTTCTCTTTCTTCTGTTTCCTTGTTAGTCTATAGAAATGCAACTGATTTCTGTGCATTGATTTTATATCCTGCCACGTTGCTGACTTCCTGTATGAATTCGAGCAATTTTGCAGTGGAGTCTTTTGGGTTTTCCACATGAAGTATCATGTCATCTGTGAAGAGTGAGAGTTTGACTTCTTCTTTGGTAATTTGAATGCCTTTTATTTCTTTTTGTTTGATTGTGGAGGCTAGGACTTCTATTAGTACCATGTTGAACAACAGTGGTGAGAGTGGGCATCCCTGTCGTGTTCCTGACCTTAGAGGAAAAGTTCTCAGTTTTTTGCCCTTGAGAATGATATTCACTGTGGGCTTTTCACAGATGGCTTTTATGATATTGAGGTATGTTCCCTCTATCCCTACACTGTGGACAGTTTTAATCAAGAAAGGATGCTATATTTTGTCAAATGCTTTTTCTGCTTCAATTGAGATGATCATATGGTTCTTGTCCTTTATTTTATTAATGCGATGTATCACACTGATTCATTTGTGAATGTTGAACCACACTTGAAGCCCAGGAATGAATCCCACTTGGTAATGGTGAATAATCCATTTAATGTACTGTTGGATCCTATTGGCTAGTATCTTGGTGAGTATTTTTTTTATCCATGTTCATCAAGGATAATGGTCTATAATTCCTGTTTTTGATGGGGTCTTTGTCTGGTTTTGGGATCAAGGCAATGCTGGCCTCCTAGAATGAGTTTGGAAGTTTTCTTTCCATTTCTATTTTTTGAAATGGCTTCAGAAGCATAGGTATTAATTCTTCTTTAAATGTTTGGTAGAAACCCTTGGGAAGGCATCCGGCCCTGGACTCTTGTTTGTCAGGAGACTTTTGATTACTGCTTCAATTTCCTTGCATTATGGGTCTGTTCAGGTTTTCTCTTTCTTCCTGTTTCAGTTTTGGTGGTTTATAAGAGTCCAGGAATGTATCCATTTCTTCAAGATTGCCTAATTTGTTGGCATACAGTTGCTCATAATATATTCTTAAAATTGTTTGTATTTCCTGGATATTGGTTGTGATCTCTCCTCTTTCATTCATGATTTTATTAATTTGACATCTATTTGCATGACAAATGTTTCTCCATCCCCTCACTTTCAATCTGCAGGTGTCTTTAGGTCTAAAGTGAGTCTCTTGTAGGCAGGACATTGAAGGGTATTATTTTTTTTATCCATTCTGAAACCCTATATCTTTTGATTGGAGCATTTAGTCCATTTACATTCAAAGTAATTACTGATAGAAATGTAGTTAGTGTGACTTTATTACTTGTTTTGCCATTTTTTCTGGATATTTTCTCTGATCCTTTCTAGTCTTTGTCACTTTTGGTGTCTCCTTTACACTCAGAGTCCTCTTTAATATTTCTTGCAGGATCAGTTTAGTGGTCACAAATTCCTTTAGGGTTTGCCTGGGAAACCCTTTATCTCTCCTTCTATTATGAATGATAGCCTTGTTGGATAGAGTATTCTTGGCTACAGATTTTTCCCATTCAGCACTTTGAATACATCATGCCACTCTCTTCTGGCTTGCCAAGTTTCTGTGGAGAAATCTGAAGATAGGCTTATGGGTCTTCCCTTATAACTTAAGAACTCCTTTTGTCTTGCTGCTTTCAAGATTTTTTCTTTATCACTACATTTAGAAATTGAATTATATCTTCTTGTTGACCTGCTTTTATTGATTTCAATGGGAGTTACTTGTGCCCACTGATCTAAATGTTTGTTTCCTTCCCCAGATTAGGAACATTTTCAGCTATTATTTCCTGAAATAAAATTTCTGCCCCCTTTTTCTCTCTTTTCTCCTTCTGGGACTCCTTAATAGGAATGTTATTACATTAGATGGAGTCACTGGGTTCCCAAGTCTATTCTCATATTCCATAATTCTTCTTTCTCTCTTGAGTTCAGCTTCATTTTTTTTCCATTATATCACTAATATCACTTCTATATCACTAATGCATTCCCCTGTCTTCCAGCCTGCTGTTCACTGCATCGAGCCTGTTTCCATCTGAGTTACTGCATTTCTCATTTCTGACTGATTCATTTTTAACCTTTTTATCTCTGTCATAGTGTCTCCCTAATGTCTTCCATTCTTTTCTGAAGCCCAGTGAGTGTTCTTATGAATAGCTTTAAATTCTCCATCAGGGATGTTACTTATATCTGTTTTGCTTAGATCTTTGGCCATGGCCTTATCTTATTCTTTCATTTGGAATGAATTCCTCCTATTTGGCATTTTATCTAAGTCTCTGCCTTCTATGTTTCCTGCTCCTGAGAGTAATGGCTTTATGAAGAAGATATCAAGTAGTGTCCAGAGCCTGGCACTTCAGGGAGTGTCTCTGGTATGTGCTGTGTGTGCTCTGCTGTTGTTTTGGTTGTTCTATCCTTCAGGCCAGTCACCTGCAGAAGCTCTCCTTGCCTGTGGTAGGCAGTGCTTGCTCCTTGGCTAGAAGGTGGTGAATTGTAACTAAGGGTGCTCTGGTTTGCTTGTTAAATGTGACCTGATACTACTTCCACTAGAATTGAAGTCCTGAAGAACTCTCTGGTCAGGGTATGCTGTGTAGGCAGGGGTTCCTACTGATCTTCTTGGGAAAGGGCCTGCCACTCTGTGACTGAAGTAAGCTTGGCTGAGAAGGACAGTTCCACCAGAGAGCTGGGGTGTATGACTTGTTGTAAATAAGTGAGGCAGCCTGTGCTGGTGCTATGCTGCTTCCTACAGGTGGCTCTGTGTTTATTCTGAGGGTCAGAGGAGGGAAATGTTATCAGCCAGCTCCTTTGTCCCCCAGAGAGACATCTCCATGAATGCTGTCTAATAGGGAAGCACTCTGAGAAGAACGAATAATCCCCCTTGTGTGTCACAGGCATTGTTCAGATCACTATTTCCACATTGTCTGCCTCTGGGTTTTTTTCCTGTCTTCTCTCCAGGATCAACACATTGCCTTCCAGGTTCTGTGTGCTCTACTCTCTCCATGACCACAGGCCTTTCCCCTCCACAGCACCCACATGATCTGTCTCTCCCCTAAACCACATCGCCACACTTCCTACCTTCTTTGATGTAGCCTCTTTTCTCATTAGTTGTGGAATTTGTTCCATCAATCTTTAGGTCGATTTCTGGGTATTTAGGATGATTTGAGAGATATCTAGGTGTGTTCATGGGACGAGATGAGCTTAGGCTTCTCCACCTACACCATCATATTTTCTGTCCATCTCCTGGGTTATTTTAATAATTTTGAATTGTAGGTGCAAATTATTTTATTTTTTTCTTGCTTCATGTTTAGTCTTTTGCAAATATGGGGGGCTTGAATTAATTTCCATTATTCTGCTATCATAAGTTTTTCTAATTTCACTGGTGACTTACTTTGGGGATAGAATATCTTCCTCAAACCATGAAAAAGTGAGTTTTACATTTTTATTTGTTACTTTATTGAAGTGAAGACACTTTATTGATTATTTTAAATATCTTAGCAAGGGCATGTGGTAAGATATTTCATAACCTTGCATTTGTACAATTATTCTTATTTTGCCATTTTATGTGTGATAACCTGGCTAAGTATGAATTTCTTTGTCAACCACGAGGGTTGATTTTATGTGTCAACTTGACTGGACCATGAGGGTTCCCAGATATTTGGTCATACATTATTCAGAGTATGTTTGTAAGAATGTTTATGGATAAGATTAACATTTGAGTCAGTAAATTGAGTAAAGCAGATTGCCCTCCCTTATGCAGATAAGCCTCATTCAATCTGCTGAGTGTTGACTAGAACAAAAGGGCTGACCTTCCCTTGAATAAGAGGGAATTCCTCCTGCTTACATGCTTTGAACTAGGACACTCGTCTTTTCTGGCCTTTGAACTTGAACTGCAACATCAGCTCTTCTTCAGTCTTCGGCCTAAAGGGTTTCACTGATATTGGAATTTATATCATTGGTTTTTCTGGTTCTCAGGCCTTTGGGTTCCGTGTGGAAGAATATATACACTATCCTAGGCGTTCAGATCTTCAGACTTCTCAGCCTCCATAATCACATGAGTCAATTCCCCATAAAAGTATCTATATATACATATATAATATATAATATGTGTATATTATACATATGTATATAATGTATGTATCTGTAGCATATATAATACATGTAATATATAACATTATAATAATTATAATTACATATATAATATATATAACATTATAATGCAATAATAATTATGCCACAATATAATATGGTTAAATAACAAATATACTATATATTGCATATATTTTATATATATACATAAAATACATATACAGGAAAATTAGAAGTTTTTGAACTATTCTAACCCATATATCTACATTTATCACTAATATTTTGTGGAGTTGATTATCTCTTTATCTATAAGTACTGAGTTCAATTTTAAGGTTAGCATCAAGAAAAACTAAAGAATATCCATGATGGGTAATCATATATGGGTTAGAATAGTTTGAAAACTTCTAATTTTCATGTTAATTTATTTTTAATATAGATGTCCAAATAGCTCAGAATTTTTTTTCTATTCTCTTACTGTAGGCTAAACAACAGCTCCAAAATCATAATCCGGGGTCCTGTGAATCACTTTATATGAAGGGACCTTGAAGATGTAACTAATTTAAGGATCTTGAGATGGAAAGATTATCCTGGTTTACCTTGGTAGACATAAATGTAATCACAGAGGTCCTCATAAGATGGATTCAGAGGGAGTTTGGACAACAGAAAAGAAGGCAATATGAAGATAGAAGGGATTGGAGTGATATAGCCACAAGCCAAGGAATGCCAGATTCCACCAGGAGTTGGAAGAGCCAAAG
The DNA here is from genome assembly GCF_037043125.1 of Eumetopias jubatus. Taxonomy (NCBI): domain Eukaryota; kingdom Metazoa; phylum Chordata; class Mammalia; order Carnivora; family Otariidae; genus Eumetopias; species Eumetopias jubatus. The sequence goes on from NW_028274807.1 coordinate 37,274,120, forward strand.
GACAGATTGTCCCATGGAGCCTCAAGAAGGAACCAGCCCTTCTGGCACTTTGATTTTTAGTCCTCTAAGACCCATTTTGGACTTATGGCCAACAGAATGATAAAATAATTACCAGAAATGGCAAAATTAGAAGGATATCATTCTAGGAAAAAGAAAAGCAAAGATACAGAGCACAAACTGGAAATGAACCCAGCATATTGTAGGAGCAATAAAAACACAGACATGGCAGAAGTATACTGGATGAGTGGGAGAATGTAGCAGAATGAATTATGAGCATTAGATAGGGACCAGCTTGAGCACACCTTTGGCAATTAAGATTTAGAAATTTAGATGCTTTTCTTTAGCAAACAGAAAGCTACTGAAAATTGTGAAAGACAGAGAAGACAAAACAAGACAAGGCAGGACAGGACCACACAGGATAACATAGGACAAGATGAGACAATATAAAAATAGACAAGACAATTCAAGACAAGACAAAGAGAAGAGAAAAAGAAATGACAGTCTAGTAGACATCTTAATAGTATAGACTATTGAATTTGGAGGCACACAGCAAAAAGGATGGCAAATGCAAAGGCATTTTTTGTGGTCCAAGAAACTTTTTGAAGTTTTAGTCCTGCCTCTATCTTTGTTAGAATATAATCAGGCATGTCTCTTGCTGTACTGCCTGCATTGAAAATGAAACTTCAGCTTCCTTATGTAAAAACAAAACAAAACAAAACAAAACAAAAAAACCTTTAAAACAAAAACAAGATTAACATCTGACTTGCCCATTTCATGCTTACCCTAAAAAGTAAATTCAGAATAACCATATGTAAGGTGTATATAAAATTGTATATAAAAATGCAATTCTAAGCGTGAAGTGACATATAAATAAGCAAAGAGCAGTGCTAAACAGCATGGAATCTGTAGAAAGATTAAATTGACTCCGACACTTAAGACTGCCTCTCACCTCCTGTATATTCTGAGGAATTTAATAAATTCTGAATTTCAGCTGTTTCCTACAAAATGGTAGTAAACGACAATATTTGAGTTATTAAAAATTATTATGTGATAATGTACATAAAATACATACCACACAGCCTCACACAGGTTTCTTTTTTAGTTTATGTTAACTAAATTAATTAACTAATTAGTTAATTAATTTAGTTAAACTAAATTATGTTTTTTTTTAGTGATAGTGGTTTGGTAGTGGTAGTGATAATATGGTAGCAATAGAAGTGATACTACTAGTAGTAGCAGAGTTAACATAAGTCAAGCTGTACCATCATGCCTTTGATTATTAAATGCTTCAGGACAGTCTGCACACAAGTATGTACTATTTGTTTCAGATTCTCTTAAAAATACCTTAAATAACATTTTCCACATTAAGAGTTTTACAATAATTATAGCATAACTTTTATTCCAATCTGGTCTAATACTGATTTTAACCCCCAAAACAAAAATAAAAACATAATTGGGAGGGGTTTAAGCTGACTTTCTATTTGTAGTTTTGCATACATTGAAGTAGCTTGGAGTAAATGAAAGAGCTTTACATTTGCATTCAGAGTAACATGAAGCGATACTGAAGTCTACCAACACCTCAATTCCCTCATCTATAACATGGCAATAATACCACCTATGTTATGTGGGATTAAATGTGGTATAATTTAAAGTTCCTTGGACATTGCTTGGTATATACTCAATAAATAAGAACTCTTTTTATTTATTTATTTTTTTTTTTTTTAAAGATTTTATTTATTTTTGACAGAGAGAGAGAATGTACAAACAAGGGAAGCAGCAGGCAGAGGGAGAGGGAGAAGCAGGTTCCCCGCGGAGCAGGGAGCCCGATGTGGGGCTCGATCCCAGGACCCTGGGATCATGACCTGAGCCGAAGGCAGATGCTTAACCATATGAGCCACTCAGGCCCCCAATAATAACTCTTTTTATTATGTCTTATTCAAAAACCTCACTTCTACCTGCTACTTTTATTGGAACTGTTAAAGTTATTTTTAAATCAAAATGATTATATGTTCCACATCTGTTCTTCCTAAAGAGGGAATTGTGTAGTGATCATTAATTTTAGGTCACCCTTCCAGATGTCTTGAACCTTTTGCACCTGAAATAATCTCCAAAATGCATTCATTTTATCTCAGATATATGAAAATCATATCAGATGCTTTATTTCTTGGAGTTTGGATTAATGCAAGTGTAAGCACTGAGATTTATCTCAGCTGAATTAGTAATCACTCTTTTGCTGGGCAAATAGCTTCATAGTTTTCTGTTTTTCTTGCACCTCTGAAGAAACTAACCAGATAATAATAAAAATGACAAACTAGTCAAAACCATTTTAAAATGTAACTTGTTTTCTGTTCATTTTCATGTATGTTTTTCACATTTGGTTTTTCTTCCTCCTTTAGTTTTTCACACTCTCCCATTTGGTTACTTTTTAATTTTTTTTTCCTTCTATGAGAGGTCATTCTTAGGGTTAATATTTGGCCAAAAAATGACTATAATTCACACAAATTCCTATACTATATTCCTCTTGCTATTTTTATTTATTTTTCCTCCTCCTGTAATATATACTGCTTGTCTTGCAAAGAACCCGTACTCTCAAAGTTTCTGTCACTCCTCTCTATTTTTTTACTGTTGATGTTTTCTTATTGAGACCACCAGAAAAACTGTGATCAAGCAAAGCTGGTTTTATAAAATTTCAAGGCAGAATACAATCTTTCCAGAGTCTCAGGAATGTCTCAAAGAAGTCTGGCAGAATTAGTGATATTTGGTAAAATGGATAATTTGCTAGAAAAGTTGGTGAATTTATCCTTGGAACATGAATCTATGTACTGTTAGAGTTAAATCAGTCTATACTCTTATCCTGGAAAATATGGCCTTAAGAAACCTATTAAAATTTTTTGAACTCAAGTTATGTTGCATTGTTTGTTCAGTTTATATATTTTGTGAGTCATGGTACATTTGCTTTCCAAATTTTGGCTTTTTTTCTATTTCTCACTCCTTCCCCCAAAGCCTTTCCTCTTCTTCCTTCCCTGTGAGAGAAAAAAGACTACTAATTAATAGTTGGGGAAATATAATCAAAGTCATGTCTTTGTTAGTAAGCAATAGAAATAAATCTGAAACATGACTCCAGTCCAAATACTCTTTTAGCTATTGCTAGTAACATTCTTAAATATGTTAGAAAACATATTTTTAAATGATCTGTCATTTAGGTATGAATGCTTTTATTAAAAGTGATGAAAATTAAGACCAAATTAAATGATTGATAATATATTGGAACAAAAATATAGAAAATATATATGGAAATTCCATATATATATATATGGAAAGCCACACTCTAGGACTATTTTATTATATTTCATGGCCAATACATAATTTTTTCGTGACTGATTTTTCAGTGTTTTAAATGCAGACCTTAATGGTGTACTTTTAGTAAAAGCTCTAAAGAGTTCCCTCACTAGTGTAGTTTTTACATTATTTCAAATCATATAAGTTGTGAAAAGAAAGAAAATTTGTGTTGTTATAGCTTTCAAATGGAATTACAGGACTCTCCTTTAGAGGAGTAGATATCATCTATTTGAGAAATATTGTTCATGAAGTTAAAGTACAGGAAGCAATGACGGAGAATTGGATTAGAGATGGGCAGATAAGTTTTCCCTACTCCCTTGATGTTCCTGGAAGCAACATGATAAGTGCACAAAGTATTTGCTCAAAATATACAATACTCCTGGGCATGAAATAGTGTCCCTTATATGCGCCAACATAAAAAACAACAAACTTTAATATTAAAAACAAAAGCAACTCTTTTTCTGCCTGAAAGCATTAAAGGTTTGTGCTTTCTTATTAGACAACTCTGTGACTTCACTCCATGAAAGATCTGTAAAATAAATAAATAACTTATACACTACAAAATAAAGACTAATTTGATGAATATAATGAGGCAAGATAATTTACTCAGTTACTTTGCATTTAATATTTTAGTCTTTCTTCCAATAAGTTAGCTATAACTTTGCATTTATTTGTCTGAGGGAATGTTGTTGTCCTAGAGTCAGAAGGTGGTTTAAGTCAATGATTCTTCCTATGATTTGTATAAAACCTAAAATGACTAAACTAAATATGCTAGAAACTTCAAAGAGTAAAAGCAAAACTAGGAGTGCTTTTTAGAGGAGCAGGAATGAAGAGACAAAGATTATCCAAATTTGAAAGAGATCCTTGAAGAGTGGGAACCTGCTAAGCATTTAGTATGGGCTCTTTGGAGAGTTGTAAAGGCCTCAGAACAGCTGTGTGAGTGGTGCCTCAGGAGGGTGAGCCCTAAGCACTGAAGTGTCTGATCTTGCCAATGTTCCCCAGCTCCAAGTTTGGTGTGAGAGGCTGAAAACCACTGAATCTCCAGGCATTCTCAGATTAACTAGGGTAGCCAATCACTGGCTGTGTGATAGTGTGTGACAATCTGGGATTTACAAATGACTCTGGAGGAAAACCTAGCAATCCAGGAGTGAATTTTTCATTAGTCCTCAAAGATATGGAGTAATCACACTCAAAGTTGAGTTAGTTGTAACATCTCCCTGGAAAGTGATAAACAACTAATATTTATACCAGACATGATGTTGTTACCTTCTGGGATGAATGAACCCAGATACACATGGAGAGCTACAGATCTACAGGCAACCTTAGAAGAAATGTTTAAATTTTATAAGGCATGAATAAAGATTCTAATACCGTATCTTATGCTATGGAACATTGTTTCAGTTCCACTGAGGTAAAATACATCCTGTTCTTTCTAAGCACACACACACAAAAATGGCCTTTTGCAGTCCCTAGTGTAAGGCCACCTCTGAGTAGGAAATATAAAATACCACGAGAAACACCAAAACCATTTCAATGGGTTTAGGAAAAGTGTTAAATTTATTGGCCACCCCAGACCTAAAATTGAATCCGGTGTTTGCATTTCATTATTTGTTTTGTTTTAAAGGTTTTATTCATTTATTCATGAAAGATAAAATGAGAGAGAGAGGCAGAGGGAGAAGCAGGCTCCCCACAGAGCAGGGAGCCTGACGTGGGATTCGATTCCAGGACCCTGGGATCACGACCTGAGCTGAAGGCAGATATTTAACCCACTGGGCCACCCAGGCACCCTGGTGTTTGCATTTCAATGGAGATGCATTTCAACTGAGGATGAGAGAAGTACACTGGTAATTTTAAATACATTACAAATCCACAAACTCTCAATTTTTCTCTTTCCCTTACTCCTCCATAATTTCTAATTAAATCCCAAAGTGGCAGCCTATGCAAATATAGGCCTTCTTTTTTTTTTTATTCTGAATAAAAAGCAATATTATTTATTTTTACAAATAAGAAATCTTAAGTTATACAATTTTAGCAATATGTATCTCTTTCCATATATATGGCTATATGTACTCATATATGTATGTGTGTGTATATATTATATATATATATATATTCATAGATGGACGGTGGGACTTCTACAAAATTTTCAAGTCATTTCATTCAAGACAAGTACACTCTGGGAGATGTAAAAATAAATCAGCTTGATTCTCCTCCTTAAAAAACAAACAAAGAAAAACAACAAAAAAGATCACCTCCCATTAGAAGAAACCATAAGGAAAATGTCATAAAAGTAGTATTTTATACTAGTATTTTATACTGCTATTTTATAATTATTTTTTTCCCTTGTGAGTTACCATTCCCTATAGGAAATCCAAGTTGGAAAATTTCTCCAAAGAACAGAAGAACAGCAGCTCTGTTAAGCTTGGACTACAATCAGTCTTGGAGAAAATCTTTGGGTAGCTCCTTAAGCCAGAAGTACAAAAAATACAGGTTGTTCATCCTGCAAGATACTAAGGTCACTCTGTTACCTATTGGATAGTATCATGTAGGAAAAAATATAAAAGGAGATTCTTGCTACATTTTTACCTTTCTTTTTTTTTTTTTAAAGATTTTATTTATTTATTCATGAGAGACAGAGGAGGAGAGAGAGAGAGGGAGAGGGAGAAGCAGGCTCCCAAGGAGCAGGGAGCCCGATGCGGGACTCGATCCCAGGACCCTGGGATCATGACCTGAGCCGAAGGCAGATGCTTAACCATCTGAGCCACCCAGGCGCCCACATTTTTACCTTTCTTTGAATCTCTAGAGGTATAGCAGGTATAAAATAAACACTATACCATATATGTTGTTCATTCACAATCCTTATGTATATATAAGTTCTTAATACCTACTTTTATTATTGCTATTCTAAATGCCCATATGAGGTTCTGGGCAGAGCTGATTAATTATTATTTACCTTACAACAAATATCAAATGTGTGGTTCCCCAATTTCTTATCCCTAGGGTGATACAGAGAGAATGCATGGAGTCTGTAGGCAAGGAATGCTGAAAAAAAGAATCTAAATCTGGGAATTTGTATATGTTATTCCCTTCTCTTCTTGAGAGGAGGAGAAAAAAACTTCTGTTCCTTGGATAAAACCTCAAGTTCTTGCTCTAACCCTTTAGAATGTAAATAAATTTCTCCAGGGGATAGATAAGCCCAGTGTCTCCTGTTCTACAACCCAGGGAAGAGGTCTCCAATGTCACACTCCCATCTCTTCACCAATGTTAACACATATGTCTGGAGTTAAGTGCATCTCTGTGGAGTTTTACACAGAATTTTAAATTAACTTCTACAGCTTGCTCTTTTAGTACAGGTCCTAAGTATCAGTAATATTTTTCAGAAACACAAAAATGATTTCTCTACAATTCTACAGGTTTATACTCACTTGGTACCTCATAAGCTCTTTTAATCCTGTACAAGAATTATTTTTATTGGTCCAATAGCATTAATCTAAATTTTTGACAAACTGAACATAAACGTAAGGTCTGCTTCCTAGTAAAGCATGTTAAAATCTTAGTAAAGGGATAAATAACATAAACCTAAAGGACAAAGAGAATGCAGAAAAAATAAAATAAAAATAAAATAACACATTTTTTAAAGTGAAATGCAAATGGAGGAGTGGTAACTGACTAGAAAACATATGTATTTTTTCAATTAATTTTTTTAAGATTTTATTTATTTGACAGAGAGAGAGAACAAGCACGGGGAGTGACAGGCAGAGGCAGACAGAGGGAGAAGCAGGCTCCCCGAGGAGCAGGGAGCCCGATGCAGGGCAGGATCCCAGGACCCTGGGATCATGACCTGAGCTGAGGGCAGATGCTTAACTGACTGAGCCACCCAGGCGCCCCTTAGAAAACCTATGTATTGGAGAAAATCAGGTTTATATGCCTGGCAGAAAACATGATTTCACTCATATGTGGAATTAAAGAAACAAAATTCATGAGCATGGGGGAAGGGAGGGAAAATAAAATAGGATAAAAACAGAGAGGGAGACAAACCATAAGAGACTCTTATTTGTAGAGAACAAATTGAAGGTTGCTGGTGGGGAGATGGGTGGGGGATGAAGTAATGAGGTGGTGGGCAATAAGGAGGGCCCTTGATGTAATGAGCACTGGGTGTTATATGCAACTGATGAAACACTAAATTCTACCCCAGAATTAATGATACACTACTTGCCAACTAACTTGAATTTAAACAAAACAAAACAAAACAAAAAACCTGTAGGCTGCTTAAGTACAAAAACAAAAAAACCTCACGTAGTGTATAAAAGAAGATGATGGCACTAAGCATTTAAAATTAAAGTACTGGTACAAAGGCTATTTAATAAAAATACATTATCTAGCCGCTAGTTCTATCTTGAGGATGCAGGTAATGACCATTCTCTAATTCCAGAAAATGATAGACATTTTCTACCTCTAAAGACTTTGGAACAAAAGAATGGCACTCTACTTAAATTCTAGTGTAAAGAATGGTAGCAGGATGTGGTATGCTGTCAACATGTGCATGCTAAACAATGATACCCCAAGACGTTCATAAACCTGCCTCCACAGTCCACTGTCTGCCTAGACAAGAGAACTCAATTTTTCTCATTAAAGATTTACATTTACTGAATGTAAATAGCCTCAAGAAAACAAAAGTAAAAATATTGACATTTGAAAGTTCTCCAAGTACAATTTTTCTTACAACTCATTTACTTTGTCAACAGATCTTTCTTATTCCATATTTATTTTTAGTTTTATTCTTCAATATTATTAGACAAAGTTTGCCAGTATTTTAGGATGTCTTTTTTGTTTTGTTTGTTTTTTGTTTTTTTTTAGGATGTCTTTTGAAAGGAAAGTAAAAAAGAAAGGGAGATAGAGAGAGAGAGGGATGGTGGGAAGGAGAAAAAGGAAAGAAAATAAAATTAACTGAAAAGAAACTAAGACAGCTTATACAAAAAAGGATATTTTTTAAAACCTGCCAATATACTTTTCAAACTTTGTTTATTTATTTATTTGACAGACACATTTTGCTCATTCTGCAGCAGGCATTGTTCTAAAGGTTTTAAAAATATTAATTCAATTAAAAAATGAGAAGATCCTGTATATATGAAACCGGAAGCGTATACTACAAAAAGAGCATTCACCTTACACTAATGAGATCAAGAAAGATAAGATAATTGTATTAATCAAGAAGATCCAAATTTCAACTAACAGGAATTTTAGAAAGAGAGAGCAAGAAAAATAATAGGAAGAAAAATAAGAAATGAATAGAACAGCTATGTCACTCCAAATTGAAGGAAATAGATCTTAAAATTACTAGAGTCCAAAGAATAACCAGTTCAAAGAATAACAAAATCATACACCATAGAACAAAAATATAAAACTGCAGAACCGTGAAAACAAAGAGAAGATTTAAAATACTACAAAAGGGGGAAGTAACTATCAGAAAAAATCAGAAGTTCCCAGTCATGTCAGCAGAGAAATTATTCTTTCATGCACACTTTCTGCTTTGAACATAGTTCAACAATAAGTAAAATATAAAAAAAGGAATTTAAAAAGTGAGGCCAACTTGAAGAAGATATATAGCCCCATAGATAGAAAAAAAAAATGGAAAGATTTTGGAGGGAGTAACAAGACTGTATCTGCAACTCTATGGCTTTCTGGATCCAGGATCAGGCAGTGACAACTGAAAGTTTGATCCTACAAGATCAGAATGGCTGAAAGTGATCCATTTGATATGGTAGACTAGAATTGGAATCCTTGATTGAAGTTGGAGCCTGTTATAAAGGGTCTCTGCAGAAAAAGCATTTGAAAAATGGAAATGGATATTATAATCTCCTGGGGATGGAGGTTGTTGGGAAGATACACAGTCTCATGAAGAGACTGAATTTTAGGTATCCTTATGGGGCAAGAGATCTAAAAGTGCTGAGAAAGTCAAACTTCTGGACTGAGAACCTGAGTGAACAGATGAAGGCAATCATTAATCACTGAATGAGAACAACAGTTATTAGAGCTTATGGGAATTAGAAAATGGGAAGATATAAAGAATATACAAGAAAATTATGTAAAATATTGGAAAAAAGCTATACATCTGTGCAAGATTATTCATGTTTGTGTATGTATATGATGATATGAGTATGAGGTAAATATGAAAGGGTAAATATTAGGTTGTCATTGGATTACCAGGGTACAGTACAAGACAAATAAAATGGCAAAATAAAATAAAACAGTTGCTTTAAAAGGACCATGAATACCTATAATATGATCATATTCATTCATTTACATAAAATTACATATATACATATATAGTCATTTATATTTATCTTTGAGATAAAGAAAAATTCTAACAGTTGGAGTAAAATCTAGACACATTCCAGTAAAAAATTAACTAAAAAAATTATATGGGATTTAACAATAACAACAAAAACTTAAAAAAAAAAGAAAATCCATGAAACAAAATGAAAGCATATTTATATGATATGAAGCAGATTGTGACAATGTAATAAGCATAATTAAAAGAAGTAATACTGGAACATGTTCTGGTATTGACTAAAAATGTGACTGTTAGGCAAAATACATAAAAATAAATCTACATATAGAATCCTAGTGAAATGCAAAACACAGTGTATTAGTTTCATATTGCTAACTGTAACAAATTGCCACAAGTTGATAACTTAAAACAACCCAAATTTATTAGCTTACAGTTCTGGAGGTCAGAATTCTGAAATGTCTCCCTGGGCTAAAACCAAGATATTGACAAGACTTGTGTTTCTTCTGAAGGCTCCAAGAGAAAATCAATTTCCTTTATTTTCCAGCTTGTAGAGGCTACCAGACTGCTTGGCTCATGGTCCTTTCTTTAAATTTTTTTTTTTCTTTTTAGATTTTATTTATTTATTTGAGAGAGAGAGAGACAGAGCACAGGTGGGGAGGAGAGGGAGAAGCAGGCTCCCTGCAGGGCAAGGAGCCTGATGCGGGGCTCGATCCCAGGACCCCGGGATCACAACCCGAGCCGAAGGCAGTCACTTAACCGACTGAGCCACCCAGGTGCCCCAATCCTTTCCTTCTTTCAAGCCAGCAATCATAACACTCTTGTCACATCTCCTTCTCAGACTCTGACTCTTTTGCCTCCCTCTTTCACTTGTAAGTATCCTTGTGATTACGTTATGCCCACCCAGATAATTCAGGACAATCTCCCTATCTCATGATCCTTAATATACTCACAACTGCAAAGGCCCTTTGCCTTATAAGGTGATGTATTCACACAGGTTCCAGAGACTAAAATGTGGGCATTTGGGGGGTGGAGGGTGTGCAGAGGCATTATTCTGCCTACAACACATGTTCAAACACTTTTTGTAGTGATCAGAGAAATATGATAGTTTGCTTAAAAAGGAAAAAAATATATAGATGTATGTATTTAGCAGGTGATTCCTCTCTCATTCATTTTATTCTTTCATAAACTAATTAGCTAAATATCTAACAGCAAGATAACTATAAAAAAAACATTTATTAGGTAAGGCCATGGGAACTATATCAAAATACATTATAATTATTTAATAAGGACTTAGGCTAAGAAAGTAAATGTACCTGTCACCAACTGTTCTCGAATATGTTTGCCTCTAGAAATGTAACACATTTGAGACTGAGAGAGAGAGATTTCCTCACAATAATTTCTAAATGGAATATCTTCAGGAAAATGTGACTTGAGGCACAGTATGGGAAAGCTCTGAAAAGGTGAAAAATGAGGTCTGAGGAAGGGTTGTTCATTCGTTAGTAGTCCTGGAGATGTGGTCTCCAGGGCAGAGAAGGGCCAGAATACTATGGGAGAAGTAACTCAAAGTAAGAGTGCAAGATGAAGGAAAATTCACCAACCAATTATATAATCATTCTTTTTATCCTCAGAAATTACTTAGAGAAAGGACCTCTGGTGAAGAATATACTTCTGAATATTAGGGATGGGTATCATAACCATTTCACTTAAATATTTCAAAGTATGTGACTTGGAATAATATCTTTGCAGATACACTGATAAAGTCTGAAAAATTTAATGCAGTAGCCTATGATCCAGGATTTCTGTCCTCAAGATATTTATTATGGGAAGTCCATGGATACACATGTTCAAGAATGTGTACTGCAATACTGTACAAGTAAGGAAACATTGGAAACAACCTAAATATCTATAATAAGAGAAGAGATAAATACATTTTGGTATATTTTACCAATGAAAATTATAAAGTAATTAAAATGAATAAAGAATATGTAAACATATGTATATGAATACATTTCAAAACATATTGAATAAAATATTAATAAATTACACATACAGTTTCATGCACTTATAGAAAATGTTTTTAGAAACTCAAAAAGCACTACATATTATTTTTAGGCCTATACCTATTTATCAATATATACCAAGAGCATAAAAATCTGTATGGAATTCAATTTCCAAGTTCACAACAATGGTATATAAATGGAAGGAGAAAGAAATCTAGGTTTTTAATTGTATCAGTTATATTTGGTTATTATTTTTTAGCACATAAAGTAAAATGTACCTTAAAAAGTGAATAAATCCTAAGTAGCCAACTCAAAAAATTTATATAAAGAGAACACAACTATGTTATCACCCAGTTCTGGATATAGAATATCAATAATCAGAAGCTATCCATCTCTCCCATCTTATCAGCTATTTCAATAGCAATATAGGAACATGGAAGAAAATTTGATCTTCAAAAATCAAGATCATTTCAACCCTTCTCTTTACTCACCACAGATTTGTTTTTCCTATTGTTGAATTTTATCTAAATGGCATAATAAAGTACGTGCTCTATTGTGTCTGGCTTTTTTTACTGAAGTTTATTTATGTTTACAAGAGTCGTGCTTACTATTGTGTTGGATAGCAGCATTTTGTTAATGTTCATTGCTTTGAAGGATTTTAATCTGCCGCAGATTAATATTTATTCATTCACTAAATTATTGTACTGTCAATGGATGTTTATGTTGATTCCAGTCTATGGCTGTTATAGGAATATCATGGTCATATTTTTTGGTGAATATACATATTCACATTTCTTCTGATTTTTATATATATGACATATATAATATATATATACACACACGCACACATAGCAGTGAATTTCCTCATTATAGGATATATCTGCATTGAGACTCTGTACATACTACAACCTAAATCATTGTCACAATTTATTTCTCAACAGCAGACCATGAGAGTTCCAGTTGTTCTACATCCTCTCCAAACCTTAGTATTATCAATTTTTTCAATTTTAGTTATCTGGGAAGGTATCTCAAAAAATTAAAAATAGAAATACCATACAATCCAATAATTCCACTATTGGGTATTTACCCAAAACAAAAACACTAATTTGAAAAGATAATGGTATCTCACTGTAGCTTTAATTTGTATTTCCCTAATGAGTAAAGAGATTGAACACTTTAATGAGCTTATTGACTATTGTGAAGAGCCTGCTCATCAGCCATTATTCTGTATTATTATGTTTTATTTTCAAAATAAATCTACCATTTAGACAAAAAATTGTCATTCACTAACACTAAGTGGGAGAAAATAGAATATTTCTTAGTATTATTTATACTTTCAACCATGCTTGAAATCATATTTTTTAAAAAGAAAAAAAAATCACATATCCAAATCAGAAATTAAAGTGGAATCTGACAAGACTTCTACATCCAGACAAGACTGAATAGTAGGGACTGGATTTAATTTCCTGCATGTAAAAGAAAAGAAAAGAAGGAAAGAAGGAAAGGGAAAGGCAGAAAAGAAAGAAAAGAAAAGAAAAGAAAAGAAAAGAAAAGAAAAGAAAAGAAAAGAAAGAAAAGAAAAGAAAAGAAAAATAAGAAAAGGAAAGAAAGAAAAAGAAAAAGGAGAAAAGAAAAAAGAAAAGAAAGGAAAAGAAAAAACAGAAAAGAAAGGAAAAGAAAAAAGGAAAGAAAAGAAGAAGGGAAGGGAAGGGAAGGGAAAGGAAATATATGGGCATCACAAGCAGCATATTGCAAGACAGAAGCAGAGCGAGGACCAAGTAAATACTCCCCTATGCATTGGCTGAGTCACTTTATGCAGTGCTTGCTCTTGGGTGGCCTCTATGCTCTGACTCCTTGTATATGTTTCCTTCCCTGTCTTTTCAGTCCTAAGGTAGTAAAAGTGCCCTTCTATTGTTAGCCCCCTAATATTAAACCCTCCATTGTTTTATTTTTCCCTTAACCTATCCTGACCCTTTTAAAAAGTATGTTTACTAAACTTTCCTCAATTAGTCTGAGTATTCCACTTATTTCCTGCAGGGAACATAAGTATAGACTCTAGGCCATAAAAGATATTAAACACACTTTTATTTGTGGTTGATATAAACCTTTATGGTTATTTAAGTCTGATTTTTCTGATTAAAATAAGCAAAACTTTTTTTTTGAAACTGTGTTTTCTCTAGGAAGAGGAATATATATAGACCAATGAAGGATTTGTTGAAAGAGATTTCTAAGTAATTGGTGTTTTGCAAGATTTCTTTTGGGTAATGTGGAATTTACCTACACAGTTTAGTTGAAAATTTTCAAAATATTTCAAGGGAAGGAGTTCAGTTACTTATAAATAATGGAACATGAATGTGATGTAAAAGAAAGGGTGTGCAGCAGATAGCATGAGTCAAGCTCATGATTTTGAATATGGTATCATTAAAAATTCAAACTGAAGCGTTTTACTAATTTTATGTAACCTTTTTAGCCACTGCAATTTTGTGTGTGGCAAGGGAGTTTTCTCGTGGCAGAGAAGAGAAGAGCTAGTTCACAATTAATTTTACAAATTGCTTTAAAAAGGTCACTTATGTCTTCATACCCTTTAAATCTATATTCAGAAAAAGAATATAATTGTCATGTTTTTTTTAAATTTCGACTAAAGCATGTAGATTTGAACTGTATGTACATGATTTCTCTGTGTCTTAGCATTTCTTTCAATTCTCGTCCAATCCAGTTTTTACATACATACCAAGTTCTCCAGAAAAAACCCTGAATGGTTCTTTGCCAATGACTGTCTTATTGATAAATTATAGCTATAGATCCTTTCTAGGCTCTGCTATTGGAGAAAATTCCTGTGCTTTAGGGCACTGTTACCAAAGCTTGAAAAGACATTCAGAATAACACTCTGTAGTTACAGGGGGAAACAAAAGAAGGAAAGAGAAAAAGAAAGAGAGAGAGAAATAAAGAAAAGAAGAAAAAAAGAAAAAGGAAGGAAGAAAGGAAAGAAAGAAAGAAGAGAGAAAGGAAAAGAGAAAAGAAAAGAAGCATTTTTAGTCTAGGCCTATATACCGAATACAGGGCTAAGCTTTCTAGGAAAACAGCCATTGGATGGACTTTTTCTTACAGAATGACAAAATCAACCTTCATGGGAAAGAATAGTGAATCAATGAACACAAACATACTGAACACATAACTAACCTGGATTCTACTACATGATGTGGATATAAAGGGAGAAAAAAAATAGGGGGCAGGGTCTGTATCTCAACCTGAACTAGCAAGACATTCACTTCTTTATGGATGAGGAGAATTCATGTTAATATTAGTAACCGTGCTAATTCAATCTATAGAATCACTGATAACTCAGGGTGAGCATGATAAATGCTGTGACAGAGAAATCACTACCTTCTATATAAAATCATTTCATAATCATTCTAATTTATATTCACTTATGTTCTAAGCCCAAATGCCTCCTTTGTGGTCTTCAATTTGATCTCTTGTGACATACATTGTCACACATTCATACATTGAATTAAGCAATAAATAATAAATTTTGAATACTGAACAAGCAATAAAAATCCTGATGCTCTGCTGCTAAACTATGACTCTTTCACTCTGAACCTACAAATTTACTTATTTGACCTCAAAAAGAGGAGCTCACATTTTCCTAACACACGATATCTTGTTTAGCTCAAATGTCTTCAGTAAGAGTACAGATCAATCCAGTTGGTAAATTAAATATCTGTGGAAAACATTAGTTCTGTTCACCAAATTTTCCTGATTTTTTACCTTCCTGATTACCGCATTTCCCCACCCTACTTTGACCAATAAAGTGAAAGTGGTAATGAAGTGTCACTCCTTGGTGTAAGCTCTCCATCACATTTTTCTTGCTTACTTGAGTGAAGACACAATAGAGAATACCACAGCTCATCTACAATAAGAATGAAGCATGAGCACAAAATACACCTTTGAAGTGTTCAGATACTGTAGACTCTGAAGGGCCTAAGATTTTACTCATAAGCTAGCAAATTAGCCTGCTACACTTTCATGTATATATCCTGACTGAAGAACACAAGACCCCTGCTCTGGAGGAACAGACCATTCATTATTCTCAGCAAAATCAGCAGCCAGAACAATTCCCCCAATTCCCAAGAGGCAGAGGGACGAGGACCAGTTGTTTACCTGTGTGTGCAGGGAGCTGTACTACCGGAAACACAAAATGGGCAGAGTCTGTTTATACGGGACAGCTGGAGAGCTGCCTATCCCCTCCTCTAGAGAAAGAGATCTTATTCATTAAGCAATTCTCTACTAGAGAGTACAAACAAATGTGTTAGGAGGGAGAAGAGCTTTCATCTCCCAATCTCTCCAGAAGGATATACTATTCTAGCTTCTAAGGCATATTTGCTTATTAGCTATGTTCTTAGCTCAGAAGGCGGAACTGCATGATCATGGAGAAATCCCTGGAGCAATATATCTTCCAATACCACTGTGATTTAGGGGTCGTTTTGTCTGATTTATTTTTACCTACTTAGTAGCAAAATGTTTACATAGCCCACACTTAAAAAGTATTTTTTCAAGAAAGCAAAACTGTATGACATACCTTAAAGATGTTTCATATCCTAATTTTAATAATCTAACAAACAATTTATTAAGTACATATGTGAGCACTCACTTTGGCACATAAAATAAGGCGATTCAGAGGTGGGCAAGTAGGTGATTAGTTCCATACACATGCACACCTCCCCCAAAAATGAAGCAATTCTACAACTAGCAGAGGCATCCAAAGGAGTCTTGAAGTCTTGCTAGTCATTTGTATCCTGGTAATTCAGTCAAAATGTGCTTGCTATAGTGCAAGAAAAATAAAAGGAGTTAAGAAAATTGTCTTTATAAAATAGTTTTGACTTTTTACCTTTAGGTAACTGGCTAAGCAGCAGCCAGAGGTGGACTGAATTGTGGAGAAATCTGAAATAGGAAATCACCCTTTGGATAAATATAAGATGTCCTAAATTTATTTGAACACAAGACCTTTTTTCTCACAGAGCATATATTAAGATCCTATGGAAATACTGTTCAGATAAAACAAATTGCAAAGCACTAACTAGCATAACCAGGTAGAATAACCATTAAGATAAAATTCTATTTAGAAATGTGAAAAGAAAGAACACATTTTCAGGAAAAAACAAAAATCCTCAGGATTCAAGATGAACCATACACAGCGAGATGAAGCTCATTGCCACTCTGACCCCATGGTTTCCTCCATCAAGTCTCTGTTCCCCCGCTAATCTCTCTTTTTCACCTCTAAAATGTATACCGTCACCAAAGTATGATTTTAAATCTGAAGATCTATGTTAAATTCATGGTCAAATATACCAAATATAGACATTTTAAATACTTCCCTGTGTTAGTTATGACTGACTTGCCCTCAGATTTCATGCCCATATCCTTCAAGTATGTCTTCCTGAATCACAAGTTTTAAAAGCTAAAAACTGCATTTCCCAGAGTCCTCTGCAATGAGGATTCTGGATGTCAATCAATTTCACCAATTAAATGTATTCATGTAAGATTTGTAAGGCACGTGTGGTTTTCCTGGTCCAAGGATGACAAGGACAAGATGTAGATAAACTGCCTTTCAACTTCACAAGAAGTGAATGACTGAACATCAAAATGCCGAAGACTGACCCTGCTGCTATCACAGAACCCACAAGTTATAAACTGAGCAGTAGGACATTATTGAAAAAACAACAATGTACATCATACCAAAGCCACAGCGAGATGGTCTCCGGTGAATCCTGAATAATAACCTCTTCTATTCTCCCATGTTAAAATAACTGCTTCCTTCTCCTCTACCCCTACAGCTATATAATTCGCACATAAACCATTCATGTCTGACTCCCACTATACATTGTAAAATATTTTGGGAAATATAGGATACTTTAGGGTAAAATATTATTGATTGATTTATACTAACCAAAGCAGTGCTGCCAATATCACTAAACATATAGGCCAAGAGAGCAGATATGAATTTCAAAGGAATTCACTCTCTCTCTTACCAAGAGAGGGTGAATGGATACTGGGTGGTCAAAAAAGCAAAAGTTCACTACACTATGTTGCAATTGAAGATTTTCACAGAACTGTATTCTGTAATTCTCCTTTTGGCTTGTAATTTTCCAAAAAAATAATTGTTTACTGCAACTCTGCACATATTAAGAAATGATGGAGATGTCTCTTACACTGAGAAGCAGAACTGGTAAAGAATAGAATCGGGTCAAAGTGTGAAAAAGAGATAACCATATAAGATAGTTGGTATTGAGAGTAGAATTGAGACAACAATGAACTGTGTTTGAAGCATTGCTATATTTAATATGTATCATATTGCATAATTGAAATCTCTGATAAAAATGGACATATGCAAACCCTTCAAGCTTCTTATAAGACTGATATCTTAGGCCATCTGAACTACTATAAGAGAATATCAGGCTTATAAACAACTGAAACTTATTTCTCACAGTTCCGGAGGCTGGGAAGGCCGAGATCAAGGCACCAGCAGCTTTGGTGTCTGGTGAGGACCTGCTTCCTGGTTCAGGGATGTGTCCTCGCATGGCAGAGGAGGCAAGGGAGCTCTCCTGGGACTCTTTTTAAAAGCAATAATCCCATTCAGAGTACTCCACCCTCGTGATTTAATCACCTCCTAAAAGTCCTACCTCCAAGTATCATCACATTGGGGGTTAGGATTTCAACATACAAATTTCAGGAGGACACAGTCAGTCTATCGCAGTTGTCTTCTGTTGATTCCCATGCACTGCCAACTCTAATGACTGACTTATGTTCCAACTACGGGTTTTGCCAGTAAAGCATTCAAACTGAATCTCATCTATTCTCAAAAAAAAAAAAAAAAAAAAAAAAAAAAAAATCAGAGCAGCTTAACTTCAAAAAGAATTCTTAAGAAGCCGTTTCCCATGAAAATCAAAAGGGCAAAGTATTCATTGGTCTAGTTCATCCATATAAAATAAAGTTCATGGTCTCTGTGGGCGGAGCATAAGGGCTGGTGATCTAAAAGTCTCTGGCCTCCTTATGTGTAATGCTTATCTAACAGCTGATAATGTGTACTGAGAATGGCAGCCCAGGAGAGCAAGGCTTATCTCACCCTTTCTGAGAAATGGCATAGTCTTGATCCCATCATCACATTTGTTATCCAGACACATAAAAGCATTCATAATTTTGAGAGAAATTTAAAAAGAAAGTGAGAATACTCTCTTCCTAATCTCCCTGGTTGGTCAATAATCAATTTTCAAAAAATATAAACTGATATGAAGAATTTTTTAAGACTTTATTTATTTGACAGAGAGAGAGAGAGAGAAAGCACACAAGCAGGGGGAACAGCAGGCAAAGGGAGAGGGAGAAGCAGACTCCCTGCTGAGCAAGGAGCCCGATGCGGGGCTTGAACACAGGACATTGGGATCATGACCTGAGCTGAAGGCAGACCCAATTGACTGAGCCACCCAGGGGCCCAGTGATATGAAGAATTTGAAGCATTTTTAGTTGTAGTCATTCTTGGGATAAAGAGTAGTTCTGAATTTGACAGTGACTTGAAGTATATAGTTTGAGAACATCTTTTTCTTAAGAGGCTTAGTAGTATTCGTTGTACATACACTTCTATGTGACTGGGCAGTCAAAGAAAAAATTAAGCTTCCTTAAGAGACCTTTTCTTTTCAGGTTAACCAAAGAATTTATTTTGTCATCTTAGTGTTGTTTTTCTTTCTTATTGCTTTGTTTCTTCACAACCAACTGCAAAGTTTAGTGGTTTCTCTTAGATAAAATTAAATCTGTCATTCTGTAGGCATTTGTACTTTGGGAGGATAAAAACAAACATTCACAGAATTTTATTAAATTGTGTCCCAAGTACTATATTAGGAACCAACTAGGTGCTATTTATTTTTTAAAAAAGTTTTGTTTTAAAAGAAATCTATCATGCAGGAGGCATTTGAATTCAGATGTCTAATTCAGAAAAGTATTCTTTCAAATCCCATAACACTTTGTACATATTGTTATCTTAACACTAATCACAATGAATTAAATTAACAAGATAAGAAAGAAGTGGGTCTTCCCCATTCCTAACCTTAGACACTATGCTCCTGGAGGACAAGATTTGTGTCTGACTCATTGTTATATTCCTAATGTCTACACTACTGCTTAGCGCATAATAAATCCTTCAATACTTGTAAAATGAAGAAATGAACACATCTATTCTATTTTTTCTTCCATCTACATATTCATCAAGTGTCTACTATTCACAATAGGAATTTAAAAAAAAATTAAGATTTTATTTATTTATTTGAGAGGGAGAGTGAGTGAGAGAGAGAGCATGAGCAGGGGGAGGAGCAGAGAGGGAAGGAGAAGCAGACTCCCTGCTTAGCAGGGAGCCGGATGCGGGGCTCAACCCCAGGATTCCAGAACCACAGCCCTAGGACCCAAGCCAAAAGGCCAACACTTAACCAACTGAGCCACCCAAATGTCCCTCACATAGGAATTTGATGAAAACTGAAATATCCCCTGATGACATAATTTTAAATGTCCAAATTTTCTCTTACATAATTTAATTTCTTGTTTATTCTTCCAAATGGTTTTATCAAGATACAATAACATAATTTAAGGTTTTTTTTCTTCCCCTTCTTTTTTCCATAGTTACCTGGACACAGTGTTTTGAATCTGCCTTTTTTTTTTCCTGTAATAATATATCTCAGAGGTCTGTTCATATCAAAACACAAAGGAGTTTCACACAGTTTTAACACTTAAATAACATTCCATTGCATGAATGACAAAAAAAAAGTATCTAACAATTCACCTATGGTTTGGTTTTTAGACACTACCCCCAGTTGTGTGCTATAGCAGACAACATTATGAGTGAATAAAATTTTATAGGTCATTTTTAATATACGCAATACAATACATGGAACAAATTGTTAAAATTAGAATCACTGGGCCAAAAGTACATTAGTACTTTTTGATAGAGGCTGCCTACTTGCCTTCATGCTAATTCACCCTTCTGTCAGCAATGAATGAGAGTTGACAGTTTTAAGCATCATTGTCAATGGAGTAAATGGTCAAAATTTTGAAATTCTGCTAATTTTATAGGTGAAAATGGCATCTAAGTGTAGTTTTAGTTTATATTTCTCTTTTAATGAATGAGATTTTGACAACTCTTCATATGCTGAAATATCTTTTCCTTATTGTTTGAGTGTCCATTTTCCCGTTTCGTTAGAAGATGCCTGGTTTTTGGCAGGTCATCTTTTTTTAGTAGATCGAGGACCCCTGCTAATTGGTGTCTATGACAATGTGTTATAAACATTTGCCCAGCTTGTAATTTTACATTTGATTTTGTCTATGTCATTTGCATGTGGTAGTTTATTTTTGTTTATGTTTTTATACATATAGCAAAACAAATTGGTTCTCAGAAGTTTAAAAACAGTGTTCAGAAATTATTGAATTGCATTGTACTGGAGATTTTATGGCAATTAGGCTTGAATTCAGTGGTATATAGTACTCCTGTCAGCTGTGAAATTTTACCTAAGAAGGTATTTTGCTAAATAGTAAACCATAAGTACCATAGACATTTTAATGAAATGGTATTTAAAACAGTGTAAAAAAAAGTATTATTAAATAAATGGAAAATCTTAGCATGAAAATTTAAGATGAAAACTTGAATTAAACATTTCAATCTTTTAATAGTCAATTGTTCAAAATTCAGAAGGAATAAATACAATCATCACTTTAAACCACAACTGCACCTTATTGATTTTATTTTTCCACTTATTATGATCCAATATAGATTTTACAGTTATTCCAAAATCAAACCAAATATTTGCCTGTTACTGCCACTGTTACATTTATAGAAACAAGAGCATGCTCCTTAGGCCATGTAAGTTGTTATAACACAGATGCACTCAGTCCTCCATGAAAAAGTATATTCGTTTTTTAGAATGCCTATGAACTGGACCAGAAACCAAGGATAGTCTAGCAATCTTTCCTTCCAGTGGTGTCTATGAAATACCTCTGGTTATTTTCTTCCTGTCTCTGCAACCTCTTTGTGTTCCAGTCACCAAATTCACCAAATTTTGTTAAATTATTTCCTTTCCTTCTACTGGGCAGAGCCGTTGGTCAGATTCAAGATACCAATGGGCTACCATGCATACAATGCCCCCTGGTGGTCAAACTAGGGCTTCCATCAGTAGGTGAAGAAAATGATGGAAAGAAAACAGGGGCAAGGTTGATCAAGCATATTCTTTGCAAGTTAACTTAAAATACCTACTTTTTCTTATTCTATCATAACTATCACAACTGATATTCACATAAAGCATGGAACTTCTTTTTCAATCTATCATAAAAGTCCAGTTTATATTTCTGCATATCCTCCAAACCAGTTCTTATCATTTAAGGGTGGGTTATTAAAAGGTGGAGAGAAAATAACATTAAGAGACACAGATTTAAAAAAAAAATAATTATATACTTGCTGCCAAATAATATCATTATATTAACTGGGACTAGAGATAAAAGAAAGTAAAGGACACTAATTTAAAAATAAGTAGGTTGATTGAGGGAATAGTACTTTCTCCTTGTTGAAGGAGCAGCTTCCTATTTCAGTTCTGGTTGTAGGCATTTGTTTAGCTCTGGCAGCTACGAAGAAGCACAGTCTCTCTCATCAATGAATGTTGCCATGTGTAATTTACTGGTCAGAAGATATGCATTATGCTATCTTGAGACACTCTGTAGTTGTTCATATTGGGTCTTTCTATCTCTCACACACACATATATACACACAACACTGGAAGAATCACTTTATTGTGTAACAATAGAAGATACAATATTACATGGAATTACAATAAAGAATACTATCACATCACTCTTCCTGCAACATCTCAGCATAATGGAGTCAGTCAAGGTAAGATTTTTTTAGTCTTGACTATGCATTTTATACACAAAGGTAGATTTAGTAAAGTAGAGGAGATTTAGTTCCACCATCCTCATTAACGTCACTAAAAGTTTCATGCCTAAATTTTTAAGTGTTATATTTCAAATAGAACCTGCTGTTGTTTACTTTCCAACCTTTCTTTCTGGCCCATTTATTCTTTATATTCAGTACGGTATTAAAAAAGACTGGAATAGAATCTTCCTTGGAAATACAGCAGGTGGTATGATTAATATAGAACCATGTGGTAAACATGTTTCCATATTTAGAAAAGAAATTCTACCTTATGAATTCATAAAAATATTTTTGTTTCTCCTAGTTAAGTAGAAATTTATTTTTAATAATTATGCTTCAAATAATGATGCATTATTTTCAGAACACGTAAAAGATTACTGAGTTCAATGTATTTGAGATTGTGTATAGTTGAAACCTTATTATCAACAGTCACCATTAAATTGGTACGTTAGGGGATCCTGGGTGGCTCAGTTGGTTAAGCGACTGCCTTCGGCTCAGGTCATGATCCTGGAGTCCTGGGATCGAGTCCCGCGTCGGGGTCCCTGCTCAGCGGGGAGTCTGCTTCTCCCTCTGATCCTCTTCCCTCTCATGCTCTCTATCTCTCATTCTCTCTCTCAAATAAATAAATAAAATCTTTCAAAAAAAATTGGTACGTTAGGTTCTACTGGAGGAAAGGTTAAAAAGAAATAAAATCAAACCAGCTCACGATTAGCAGTATAAACCTATAAACAATCTCCAAAATTATTTTTAGAAACCATTCTAGGGAGATTAACAACAGACTATAGTTTCCTAATGAAGTATTGGGTAGAGATACTGAAGAAATGTTCCAATAAACTTCAAGTAAATCCTTTGTATGTATTCCTACCCAAGGCAAATACCAATTAAGTGTGCTTTAAATGCAAATTGACTTTTCTTTTAGTAGAAAAGGTTAAAGGTTTTAAGAAATACCTTTCTACCTTCTATTTTATTAGAAAGGATGATGAGTTCCTAAGGCACTTGGAAAAACAATCCAAGCTGGAGAAGATTTTTAAATGACCAAAAGAAAATTAAAAACAATATAACAAAGCTTATGACATAAAATGAAGAAGTACACAGCACCAAGGAATAGACAAGCAATACTCACATAATGTAACAGGTAAAGAACTTGCCCATAGCCACTGGCTCCACAAGAAAAGTAACTAGATTCCTCCAATGTGTAGCAGCAACTCCACAAAGAGAATGCTAAAGTTAAAAAAAAAAAATGGCATATTAAAGTATGAGTAGGTGTGTTCAATGACTCCTTCTGGAGGAAGATGTGATTTTTTTCCTGGAACATGCATCCAAGTTGTGGCAGAGTGATTCCCATGACTAATCAAATCCTTTCTGGATATCCATTTGAGTGAATGACATGTTTAAATGAAATACAGAATGAATCTCTAATTAATTTGAATACTTGAATATTCAGGTATAGAAAACAGAACATGTTAATTCTGCTGGCATTTTACTATCTTCTTTCAGTCTATGTTTTTGAAATATAAATGGGAATATAAGAAATTGATGTGGTTTAACAAAATACTATTAAGAGATTTGCTTTTCTGTACAATGCTAGTAGAGTAGGTTGAAATGATTTCATCGACTGAATCTATAGTCTCTAACACCCTAGAAATTATTTTCACGTGGGCAAAGTGCTTTAATATGATGTTTAAATTCAGAAAGACTCTGAAAAAAAATATTACAAGGAAACAAAGAGAGCCCAGTTTTGGAATTTGGAGGTGGATTATAACAAAGAGATAAGTTAGAAGGAGAGGAAAGAAATAGGCTAACAATTAGGTAAGATGCTGTTACTTTAAAGAAAAATGACCTATAAGAAAATTCTAATGAAAGTGTGGCCAGTGAATTAATAGTTTATCTATTTATAATTATTTGCATTGCTTAATACAAATACTGTGCCCATCTCACCAATAATTTCATTAAGATTGCCTATTTATGAAGTGTGCAATTGATCTGAGGGATAAAACATCATAAAGGGAGACTAATCTCTCATCTGTGTTGAAGTAGAATGAAAAAAAAAAAACCCAAAATACTTCTAGTAGTGGAGACCTCATGATTTGTTTCTTTTGGGGGAATCAGAAATCCGAATGTGAACATGAGAGTGGCTAGACTTTGCAATATCTGGCAAAAGAACTGGATATCCTGAAGAAAATGGATTTAAAGTTTGAGCCAATTATCTTTGAAGATTCTTCTGATTTTTTGGTCACACAGAATGACAGTTTCACGATAAGAACATGTGTCTAACTGATTATTTAATTCAGCAGTTGTAAATTTATGTGGAAAACACTGTGCTAGGCACAACTATTGATAAGAAAGTCATGATCTTTACCCTCACAGGGTTTACAGTCTACTGGGAGAAACAGACTTGGGTTAAACATGAAATTAAACATACAAATAAAATGTCAAGTTAACATAAAAGCAAAGAAGATGGTGTTAGGAAACACAAACGTTTTAGAGGCTCAGGAAAGACCTCTTGATGAATTGGACAGTAGAACTGAAGTCGTTTTCATTCTCTTCTCCTTGCAGATCCAGTAGCCACCCCTCCCCCATTCTCACTTTCCGAAGAAGAAACTGCCAACGTTTTTATTGAGGAAACAGAATTACTCAGGGAAATTCCATAAATTCTGCTTCACTTCAGCATATCTACAAATACATATCAATAGCCATATGTAACTATACCTATACATACAGCTAGCTAGATAGATAGATCCTTGCTCTCTCCAGTTATTAGAGAAGAACTATTTATTTTTCTTTCCAAGGCCAAATCTATAACTTGTGAACTAGATTCTATTCTTTCTTAACTAATCAAGAATATCACATAAGCAATTTTTTCCAGTAAATCTCCAAATCTTACCTTTTTCTTGTATTATTCCCATCATAATATTCACATGCTGTTTATTTTGCTACTTTGTTTTCTACCAGAATAGTGGAAGCACCATACAAAACTACTCAAATGTTTTTATTTTGCTTTTTTTTACGAACACATTCTACCAATTCTCTCTACTTTCAGTTTACTGAAGGGCAAGGAAGAATTGAAGGAAAAAGAATGTGGGTTTTCCTATTTTGCCCTTTCTATCTATGTCATCATCACTTTCACCACAAGTGCTTGGTTAATATAAGGAAATACATAAGTAAGAAAGGATATAATAAGGCTTCTTGGTTATTTTTGTTTCTTAGAACACCATATCACTGCCTCCACATTCAAAGCAAATTCTAGTTGGAAAGGAAAACTTCGCCTCCCAGGGCATACAACTCCAGTGGAAGCATTATCTGTGGGAACTCAGCAAGACCTACAGTGAGTACAGGGTTAGTGTATTTATTATAGAATCCAGTGACTCTGAGTTTTGGGTCTAATGGAATTCTGTGCTTGTGGGGTATTGTAACAGCTATAAATGAATAGAGTGGAAAGGAATGACAGGAAACATGCATACTGTGCTTATCTCCTCTGCTCAAGCACATGATCCACTGTTACTTCAGACTTACAAAACACAACTTGAAAAATAAAATCATTAAGAATTTCAAACAGCAAAAACAAAGCATTACACCAAGAAGGGGTCCTTCTGAGCTTGTAGCCCTATGCGACTGCACATGTCACGTACCCATGATAATAACTCAGATGACCACTACATCCAATCCATCAACAAATTTTGTTGGTTCTACCTTCAAAATATATAAAGAATCTGACTCCTTTTCACCATTTCCATTGAGACCAAACCATCTTTTACATGAATTATCTCTTTATCTGACTAACTGGACTCTATTATTACAGTCCTATCCCTTTACATCTTCTCTTTATTATATTGTATTCTCAACACAAGTGTGAGAGTGATCTTTTAAAAATTAAAACTGATCATGTCATCCTTCCACTCAAAAGTTTTAATGGTTTGCCATCTTACTCAGAGTAAAATCTAATCTTTACAATAGCCTAGAAGACTCTATATGATCTGCCCTCCCCCTCATTTTCTCAATGACCTCATCTCTTCTGTTCCTGCCTTCCAATTATGCTCAGCTCCTGTGACTCTGCTTTCTTTCTTGTTCTTTGAGCATGCTAAGCATGCTCAGAGCCTCTGCCCCTGCTGTTCACACTGATACTCTTTTCTCAAAATATCTTCATGACTCACCTACACAACTTCTTTAAATCTTTGCTTTAAAGTCACCTTCTCAGTGAGGCTTTCTCTAACCTATTTAAAATTGTAACAACCCCCACTATCACACTTCATTTAACTTCTTCATGTATTTCCAAAATATTTACCACCATCTAACATGCAATATAATTTATACTTTCTTATTATTACAATACTATAAACACCACATGGACAATTTTTATCTATTTGGCTAACTGCTACATATTTACCTCTAAGGATGTTGCTGGGTATATTAGATATTCTGCATACTTACTGAATTTTATCAATGAATATACTTCTGATTACTTTGAGAAAACATAATTATAGTGTGTGCGTGTGTGTGTGTGTGTGTGTGTGTTTGTGATAGGACCTGTAAATACCCGCTTGAATATGGGAGCTTAAAACTCAAGAGTGTGTTTAGAGAGCACATAAAAATTGTGTAAGTCAAGAACAACTGTTCCAAACACTGTAGACCACAGAATTCTTTCTGATTGGATCTAGTCATATTCCTTCTAAAATGAAGCTCACAAGCAAAATCATTAAAATTCACAAGCAAAATCAATCATTCAGGACAGAGTTTCTACTTTCAAAAACAGTGTGAGGGTGGTCCTAATGATGTATTTCATCTATGTATATATATTTACATTTATCAAATTTTTAAACATTTACCATTATAGCATGTTACCATCTATTTTATGTGCAAATTTCAACTCCTCCAAAATGATAAAGAAAGCAGATTAGTAGATATTAATTAAAATTAATTCCAGGTTATTACATTTGTCAATTGGAAGTATACTTATTTGATATGAAAAATATTCATGAGCAGGTTTCAAAATTGTGTGTGCAATGTAATGCTGTTTGTAAATTACATAAATTTTCTCCATGCATAAAACTTTAATACATCTACAATGGCAAACAGTATTTATAAATGGTAGACGTTATTGAAGAATAGAATTATTATGTGTTTCTCATTTATCTTGATAAAATGCAAATTCAGTTTTCAATAAACTTTATTCTATTGTGTGAGCAATTAGGTTTTGGGGCCAACAAACCATTTTCTAAAAAAAAAATTATTTTTTTGTAGAGAAAAATTTTCTTGAATAACAAAAAGCTTAGGCTACTTAGTTTGATTTTTTTTGTCTGAAATACTTCAAAATTCTAAAAATAATAATATTAACAATTGGCATTCAACTTTATTGTATTATGAAAGATATTGTTTAAAAGAATCAACAGAGGATTCTAGGAAAATGTTGGGGACATCAATGACATAATTTTTTAATTTTCTCATTCATCACATGAAAGCACACAATATAATGAGACAGCAAACCTGAAAATGATTGGGCAACATTTGCAGCAAAACTTGGTAACAGGGGTTCCTCCATAAATCCCCAAATATGTGTGTAAAGACAATCACCAAAAAACCTACATGGTATTAATACTTAGAATGAAGGGGAGGAAATTAAAGGGTTATCTGATAAACTGGAGAATATGAAAAAGACCCCCAAAGAGCCAAGAAGAAATCACTGAGGAGAAATCAAGCCAACGTGAAAACAGCAGCCAAAAAGGGAGAAGACCTGCACACTAATGGAAGGCACAACATAAGGTCCAAAGCAACTGGAACAGTCTGAACTTTGTAAACTCTTGAAACTTCCACAAACATACAAAAATTTACCTGGATCACATCTCATTCTAAAAAGCCAGGGAAACCAATTTTGCATTAATAAGAGCAGAAAAATATATTAAAATCAAATCCTTTTCAAAGTCACTAGGAGAAAAAAAAAGGTTAAAGGCATACAAAAAACACCCCTACAATGAAAGCACTTCAGAAAATCATACCCAAAAAACAAATGAAAAATATATTATTTCAAAATATGCTCAAAGATAATAAGAATAAAATACATTTTATAAAAACATAAGTCAGAATTAGAAAAATCTCAGAAATAAGATGGAGAACTCAAGAAGGAATTAGATTTTTAAAAACTGGAAAAGATTAAATCAGAAGAAACATAAGAATCAATAACCATACAGATAATACCTCAAGAGAAATGTTAGATAAAAATGAGGAAATATTTTCAAATTAAAATTAAA
Organism: Eumetopias jubatus; assembly: GCF_037043125.1. Classification (NCBI taxonomy): domain Eukaryota; kingdom Metazoa; phylum Chordata; class Mammalia; order Carnivora; family Otariidae; genus Eumetopias; species Eumetopias jubatus. The sequence continues at coordinate 37,302,950 of NW_028274807.1, forward strand.
TACTGAGTCCCTTCTTTTTGCCTTTTGCATCCTTTTGCCCTCTCCCTTTCCCTCCTGAACAATTCTGGATATAGAATTGGAATTGGAGTTATTAGTATGAATTCATATTTTTCCATATATGGTGTAGATGTGGAAATAAATATAGATGTACCGTAGCAATAAATATATGATCAAATTGTATCTCGCATCTTTGTCCATTGTGAGGGCCTGTGGATAATTAATACCTAATGATAATAGCCTACTTAATGTCCAGATCTTGCTTTCTAAAAACTGTTCTTTGCTATAAATGTCAGTACTGTAAAATTGTCAAAAACCACTGAAATTGACTTGAAGTGGTTCTCTGTTGCCAAATCTTGGAAACTTTGAGAAGTAAAATAAATGATTTTAGGAATGAACTGCAGTCCACTAAATGAAACAGAAATCCATGAATCTATGCTAATATAAAGAAATAAATGAAAATACAAATGAGAAAACTCTAAGCTAGAATGACAATGAATAAATGCAGAATGGAAGAATGGATTTAGAAAATCACCATTTGTTAACCATCAAAGTAATAATGAATTCAGGCAAAAATCTTTAATAGACCATAAAACACATGGTGAATGTTGATGAGGAACAGGATATTTACAAAGCATCCTCCCATGAAATACTTAGTAAATTAAATGGGAAAAGCAGTAATTTTTAATGGAGAAACCTGTAGATATTACTTTAATAAAGTGATAAAAGTCAGCATTCCTAGTAATGAGACAAATTGAATAGGATGCATGGAGATAAGAGCATTGTTTCTACAATATTCTTACCAAAAATTCATAAATTGAATCTATGTATGAAAAAGGATAGTGCCACCCAAATTAAGATTCACTACAAAATAACCAACCTGTACTCTTCAAAAATGTTAAGATGATGAAAGTCAAAGAATGACTGAGAAGCCCTTGCCCACTGAAGAAGATCAAGGAGACACGACAAATAAAATACATTGTTGGGATGTTGGCAGATAATTTTCCATGAGTCTTTCATATTTTGGCAGATCTTGTGAATACAGGTACTGCTGGAATTTGTTTTGTGCTCTTTTCAAAAATGGTTTTAAAACAAACAGTCCTGGGAAAGAGAGATGGTACTTTTCTGTGAAGCAGATAGCAGATTTGTTTGCTAACTACAATAACTAATTAAAAGGATAATGTCTCTCTCCAGGGCAAAAGTTAGGGAGGAGAGCTTTCAGCCCATTACAAAAATATGGAGGTTTCCTAGGCTCAAAGTATTTCATCTGTGGTACAATCTTACCACATCGGCAGCAACTTCTTAAACCACACCATATCATCTCCATGGGAATTGGGGAACAAGAGAATCTGACACAAATCTGAGGCTCATTTTGCTTGCTGTGCTGAATAAAAGTCTTTTGTCTCCAACCCAAGGTTCACATGCATATGGTTAGTATCCATGAAGCTGCAATAGCTTAATTTGTTAGTTTACAAATCTGGCAAAATCTGAGAAAGTCTTGACAAGGATAATTGGCAAAACTTGAATGTACCTAAGAAGTAGATGGTAATAATGTATCTATCTTAATTTCCTGATTTTGATAGTTTATTTTGATTGTGTTGTATGAAGTCCTTTGTATAGAAAATACATGGTAAATTATATGGTGATGGTGGAAACCATGTAAAAAAATTTATCCAAAGTTTCAGGAAAAAAAATTATGTTTATTGGTATTCTACTTCTAATTTTTCCATAAGTTTGAAATTATTTCAAAATTTTAAAAATATATTAAAAATATAAGTAACACAATGATAAAATGGATCCAAAAGAAAGGCACAAATATTGAGAGGCAAATAAGATCAAATATGCTAAAATATTTTTTAATTAAAGAAAAAGCAACAGTAGGAGGGCAGAATACAAAAGTTACACACAAAATAACCTTCATGAAAGAAAAATACATATATATTAAAATTACATACTTTAAAACACAATAAAAATCACATTATATACCTGTGAATATTGAATTAGAATGACCAACACCAAGGAATGTTCTCATAAATATATTGAATTTCTTTTCTTTTTTTTTTTTTTTTAAGATTCTACTTACTTGATAGAGAAAGAGTTCACAAGTAGGGGGAGCAGCAGACAGAGGGAGAGGGAGAAGCAGGCTCTCCGCCGAACAAGGAGCCCAATGTGGGACTCAATCCTATGACCTCATGATCCTGAGGTGAAGGCAGATGCTTAACTGACTGAGCCACTCAGGTGCCCCATATTGAATTAAAAAAAAAAAAATTCAGTATTTGTGAAAATAGAGTAAAAGATTTAAAAGAGGAAGAAAATTAAATTATCATTAGTTTTTTTTCCTTTTATAATAATACTGTTTCTGTTGTTCTTTATACTTTCCACAGACAAGTTTGCATACAATAAGAAAATAAAAATATTTGATATATTCAAGGAAAGGAAATGTGAGGCAAGCATGCTGTGTGTTTAATGTGGGATAAAGAAAATTACAGAATATTCCAATTCTTCTGTTATTGACAACCAGGCTTCTTTGTGTGGTGAAATAAAGATAAAGACTAAACACACACTAAACAAATGTGCACACACACACACACACATTCCCTAATGCTGTCCTCAGCAAAGGACAAATCAGTATTTAGCCCAGTAGCAATGAGTATCCACACTACTCATTTAAAAAATGACTGCCCACTCCAGAGACTATGACTTCTTGGAAAAACGGCTGTCTCTGAGTCTAGGGCAGGAAATTCAAGATGGGCCTGGAACATCTTATCAGATATTAAATAAGTTATCGAAACTACTAGAGTTATAACCCCCCCAAAACAAATAGGAACCATTTTTAAGAAATTTCCATTGGCCAACGGCCTTGGACCTGATTTTGATCAAGCCTCTGGATCTATGTGGTACTTTGCAGGGATACAGTGAGAGAGAATTGTTGAACAATAAGTATACAGTGATATGCAATTGGCAAAATTCACACTGTGGGAAATTCTACAGATCAAAGGTTTGACTCATATCCTTCAACAGTTATAGGTAAGGAGACTGATTACTATAAGTCAGGATAGTGGTTACATTTGGTAGGAGGAAAAAGGATCGTGATGGTAATGGAGCATATACATTATCAATTAGGGAGGCTGACAAAGTTGTATTCTTTGACTGAGTGGTATGTTCTAATATTGTCTGCCTTATAATAATCATGCTATATATATTTTGTGTGTTTGGTTTTCTGTTATTTTGTCATATATTGCAGTAAAAAGGTAAAAAATAAATTAACACTGTGAAAATAAGGTCATAAGAAAAAAAAAGATATGAATAAATATCTGGAGAATCTGAAAAAAATCTGGAGATTTTCTGGGTTCACCACCATCTTAAGCTCTGTACTATGCAATTGTACAATTAAGCAAATTAAACAAAAATATTCCTCATTGAGTTCTTGACATACTTGCTGTTGAATGACTGATTTGTTTTGCTTAGATTTAGAAAGAAAAGAGAAGCAGAGGAAGGTATTCCCCTCTTACAGATATTTTTCCCAGTGAATTGGGTAGATTTGAAAGAAGATGCTTTTTATGTACTCATGGTTTTAATTAAACATGAGTCAAATGACTGGGCCACTATTGTAAAAATAGTACAGATTTATAAAAACAAGGAGAAAAAGCTCATGGAATAAAAATATTTTGTCAAATGAGAATGGATCCATTTCTTCCATATTTGTTTCTCTATAATTTATTCTTGTTTTTCAACATACTTGAGATTATTTTCTTAAAAATGTTTCCACCTCAATAATACAAAATTATGGCAAATGGAAAAATTACTGTATATTTTTTCTTTTTACTCTATTTAAAATTAATCTATTTTTTAATTTATAAGTAATTGCATTATAAATTGTTATTTTGTTCTTTCACCCAATAAAGAGAGCTTTAAAGTCAAAACCAAGTATAAAACAGAGCTTGTTGATTTTGATCTTCAAGGGAAGAATTCTGTGGCTAAGTAGAATCACGAAGGAGGTACTGAAGAATAGGCTGTGTATTGTTAACAGATACCAACCCTCCATTACTTCTATAATTTTTCATGATTTATATTGTCTTCTCCAGAAAGTTCCAAGCTGGTGAGAAAAATCAGAGCATAGTTTCAGGCTAACTACTATGTTTCCTCTTAAATCCCTTGTAATTTAACTTCCTTCACTACATTTTAGGAAGGACAAAGTCCAAGAAAGTCATGTTCAAAGAGAAGACATTAAGGAAACTCATAGTATTTATAATCTTGTGGATTTATTTTCTTTTAATGTTCAAAATAAATAGAACCTGGAAAATTTCTGAAAGTATTTATGTAATAAAGTTTGGCATAATTATAAAGACAAAATGAAAGAAAGAAAGAAAAGAAAAGAGGGAGGGAAGGTGGCAGGGAGGGAGGGAGGAAGGAAGGAAGGAAGGAAGAAGGCAGGAAGAAATCATTTGAGTTAGAAATAAAAGAATTAGGAATGCATTTTTTAAAGATTTTTTTTTAAATTTAGTTTATTTATTTGACAGAGAGAGAGAGAAAACACAAGCAGGAGGGAGAGGCAGAGGGAGAGGGAGAAGGAGACTCCCCACTGAGCAGGGAACCCAACTTGGGACCCCATCCCAGGACCCTGAGATCATAACCTGAGCCGAAGGCAGATGCTTAACCAGCTGAGTCACCCAGGTGCCCCACAGAGTGTTATCTTTTAGATCACCGTACCCTGCCCTATGCCTTAATAGGAGCTATTCCCCTGGAAGAGATATTTAGAGTGAGTATAATATGAGATGACCCACCTGCATACATCTGCTAACCACTTTACATCTCCCTGAGATTCTCTCCCTCTTCACATTAATAATCCCTGATGAATATTCTTTTTTTTTTAAGATTTTGTTTATTTATTTGAGAGAGAGAATGAGAGAGAGAGAGAGTACATGAGAGGGGGGGAGGTCAGAGGGAGAAGCAGACTCCCCGCTGAGCAGGGAGTCCGATGCGGGACTTGATCCTGAGACTCCAGGATCATGACCTGAGCCGAAGGCAGTCGCTTAACCAACTGAGCCACCCAGGCACCCTCCCTGATGAATATTCTTAAAGTCAAATTGGTTTCAAAACAATCCTTACACTGTCCCTGATGCCCATACCTCTCTTATTGCAATGTACCATTTTTTTATCATTTATCATGTTTGTTTAGGTATTCACTTATTTCCCTTATAGACAATAAGAATTGCTTATAAATTGCAATTTGGGGGAAGGATCTATATTGAAATCATTTGGAGTTTTAAAATGCAAATTCCTGGAATTGATTCCAGAACTACAGGAAGACTTGCAATTATCTTCTGTATAATATGCTGAACTTTATTCTTACAAATGCATAGTGTTACAAAGTCACTGCTATAAGTTCTTTAATTTACCTTTGTCTTTTCCAACTCCTGTCAACTCTTGGCTTAATCATTACTAATACACAGCCTCAGCCTTACCTATTTGCTGATTTAATTCTGAATAAATTTTCGGGATATTGGGATATCCTCAGACTTCATCATCCTGGGCAGGCTGATGTCAATCTTGCTGTAAGCCTTGCTCCCTAGGAGCTATTTTCTGTTTTCTACTGTCTATTTGTGCCTTACTTAGGATCTTGTTTCAAAATAGACCAAATGGAAACACACTTTTTTGCTTGACTAATGCTGTGATCTAGAAGATCTTATCGCATACTTTATCCATCAAGGTGAACCATATTGGATCTTGAAGATAGCCTGAATCAAGCCCAAATGCGTCACCTCCCTTTAATTACTCCTAAGACTCCTTTTCTTCTAACAGTTGGCCAGCCCTATACCTAAGACTCTTCCTCAGTGGCCCAGTCCTAATCAAAGTTAGGCAATTTTACTTCTTGCTGTACTCACTAACACTCTATGAGTGGAAAGCCTAGCTTCTTGTAAAAGATGAGAAAGGAAAGTCCTATCCTCACTGAAAGGGGGCATTTAAGGCAACATTACCACAAGCCTCAAAACAGTTTGTTCCCTTTTCTTTTCACCTCTCTCCCCCATATGCCTAGACAGGATGAAACAGATGCTCATTAATTCTTAAAATTCCTTTAAACTATATAATATACACTCTCAGATTAGCGAGATTAAAACACATGGTAGTTACATAATTTGTAATGTGTCCAGAATTAATCAATAAATCTAGGGCACTGTTTGCAAGGTAGGCAGTCAGGCCTGAAGATTTTTTACCAAAAGCCTGAAAAGGAAACACTCCTCAAGTTGCCATTGGTTGTCATGATCTGAGCAAACAAATGGTATTGTTGCACAATGTCAACAGCCCACATTCTATGCCTTGTTTTGCTTTTAACAAACTGTGAAAAGACCAACAGCTGTTACTGAGCTAAGAAGAACTAAAGGATTTACAGTAGGTGGTACCACCTGTGCTTTTCTTATTCTACCCTTAAAAATCTGCTACTTTATTTTGGAGCTGGGTGGAGAATATGGCAGTGACTCAATGTCAGGGGGAGTGAGTAGTTAACTGTGGCTCAGTTCTGATAAGGAGTAACATGATCTTTATAAGTCACAACAATGTGTGTTGATGAATATCTTCTCTTGATTTTGCTTTATCCATTTCAAGAATCTAAGAAAAGACCATAAATAAAAAGCAAATCTGAATTCAGCTGACTTAACTGAATGAAAGATTTACAACCCAGATAAAGTGCAAGATTCTGTATATATACAATTAATGATCTTAACTATTTCATGCTTCATTTTAGCTTCTTTACCTTAAAGACTAGAAAAATACACTTGCCAAGTTACTGCCTACTTGATCCTGTAGCTGTGGAATTTTAAATTTAAACAGGCACTTGGTGAAACATGTCTTCTATTTCCAAGTGAAGTGTTTAAGAGATTATGGAAAATAGAGAATTAACTCCTATGGGCACAAAAATAGTTTTGAAATTTGGTAGCTTGAGTTACCTAGCACTTATATATGAAGTTTACCCTAAATACTAAATTTTAAAATGTTATATACAGAATAACTTAAGTCCTATAATATAAAGTAAAGCTTTTGACAAAAACAAATGTATTGAGTGCCTCAACTGAATCAGGGGATCCCTACTTAACCATGAAGTGATATTTCTGTACCTTGCTGTTCTGAACTAATCAAGGTTATAGAAATCCAACTAGAATTTAGTTGTTCAGTAAAGAAAGTCACGAGATGATAATCTCTTGTCATTGTTTTTACAACTTTTCACATTACTCATAGTTAATATGGAAATTTGCTTAATACTAAGCCTGAGAGGAGCCTGAGCTCCAAGAATCAAAAAAAAAAAAATCCTTTAGTGATTTTTTTATTTATTGATGAAATGGTAAATGGCAAGACAGGCAGGGAACTTTGAGACAAAGGACACAAGGCAATGAAGTAGGGACTTCTGCAACCGGTGATACCAGAATTCATTAAGCATTTCTATTCATTTCTTCACATTGTTCTCAAACCTTGTTCCAATTCTGTTTGTTTTCTGAAGAAAAATTTCCTGAATAAATTGTCTATCAATATGGTATATTCCAACCCCACCTATTTTTAACACCTTTCTTGCCTTCTGAAGCAAAGAAGGAAAAAAAATACTCTGGGACAAAATATATATAGCTTAAAAGAATTTCTCTTTAGATGAATTACTCAAAATTCAGCCAAGGACTGATGGTGGTTTTTAATTGCTATTTAGAAAAACATTTGGACCTACCCAGATATATTAAATATAAGTCTCATTTATAACATTAACAATAGGTTTCAATTATAATCATGAATAGAGTGTCAACTCAAGAGAATGGCCCAAATTTACTCAGTCTGAGTTCTTGTTGTTTTGTTATTCATCTCACTTCTCTGTTAGTTTTTGCTTGGTACCTTTTCCAATATAATAATATTAATAAATAATAATATATCCAAATAGTTCTTAATTATGCTAGCACATTCTTTATTGATGGGGTGTTTACTCATAATTTTGTGTTTTTCTTTCCAATCCAGTGAGACACATTTTCCCTATAGAACATGTTGGCGACAGTGTTATCACACAGACAGAAATTTTATACTATGACTACTACATTAGATGTTGGTATTACAGCAATGAATTTGTCTAGAGAGCTGTAAATCTCTTTCTCTTCACAGCATTTGTCATGCCCAGGGCACAGGCACTGATGTTGGTGGCACAGTGCTTAGATTCAGAGTGCAAAGTTTAGTGATTTTGTGACCAGTGACTGACTGTCACAGTGATAGCTGAGACCCATCACTAGGAATAGGGAACATCTCCCTGAAGGCTGCATAGTCAGGGTTGTTCTCCATAAGCCACCACTTACCAAGAATTACCCAATATAAAGAACAGATCCTTCAAGTGTTTTACTGTTGTTGTTGTTTCAAAAAGAACATCAGGCTTTCCTTTACTTGTTCACAATTACTTTTGCTGACTTGAAGAACATATGGCAAGTAGACTGATATATGGACCAGTTGCCATCTGATAGCTCACCTCTGCAAAATGAGAAAAGAGCTGATACCAAGACGCAGACTCATGAAAGATACTCTAGTGAAAAATCAATGTGGAACAAAATAAAAGTGGATAAATAAAAGCTCTAACTAAGGACTTAACAGGAAGCATTTACTAGATGGAATAAATTCCAAAGGAAAAATATTTTGAAAAGATAAGTCACAAAATCTGTGCTACAAAAAAGGGTGGAGGATAAACAGGGCAAAGTAGTTAGGAGTCTATTTTACAATTGATGAGGCCACAAATGAAAAATGTTCTGCCCAGAATTATAACAAAATTTAGGTGAATATCTTAGGTTACATCTCAGTCCTCTTGAACTCTTGTCCAAGTTTTTTTTTTTTTTTTTTTTTTTTGGCAGGTCAGGCTACATTAAATTTTAATAGATGACTGAAAATCAAATCATATTTTAGAGAGTGAAATTACATCAATGTGCCTAGCCTGCCTAGAATGGGAAAAGGATAAGATCAATAATTATAAAGTGAAACCACTTAGCAACCCAATCATTTTATTTATGATGCTGAATGTACAGTTGATAATAGTCATCCCTAAGAGCAGAGATCATACAATTTCATCCAGAAACAAGAAAGTGGATGTGCTTACTATACCTACTTACCACAGTATGTACCTACTTGATTACCTTTTTTGTCCTTATTTGCTTTTTAATAGTTCATTCAATTAGATAAATTTGATTTAAGTACATATTGTGCTCAAGGTATCGTTGAATATTATGAAAGTATGCAAACATGGTCACAGTTGACATCACCTGCTCCTTGCATTAAGATGCCAAATCTTTTTTCTCTCTCCTTGAATCTGGGTGGCCTTCTGACTTGTTCCAATAGATTCAGAAATGCTCTGCCCAGATTCCCCCTCAAAGGAAGACTTACTGTCTAGCTATGAGGTATAGTCATTAGAGAGCTTACAGTGGTGATATTGCCTCAGTTAGAGCCACTGTCATTTAAAGTCATTATTTTTCCTAATTTCAGTGCCTGAGCAAGACAGAAGAGTAAAAGTCCAGTCTCTGTGGCCCAATGCAGGACGCTCTGACAGACAAGCCTTATTCAAGCTTACCATATTGACTGAGACTATTGAACCTGCATGAAGATGAACTTCTTCCTCTGCCCAATCCTTTTCCTCTCTTTTGCTTTTATAGATGTTAGTCCATAATAAATAACTTATACCACAAATACCATCATGGTATCTGCTTCTGGATAACACAATCTATGTTTGTTTTGGCCAATGAAATGTGGCATAAAGAACACTGTACCATCTCTGAGACTAGACTTCAAAAAACCTTGCAGATTTTCACTCTGGGAACCCTACCAAAAAAGGCATCCTATAAACATGTCATGAGAGGCCAGCAAAGCAGAAATGAACCATTCCAAAGCAAGAAGAACACAATCAACCCAGCAGCTGAGTATATACACATGAATAAACACTTCCAGGACTAGAAGAACAGCCTAGCTGAGCCCAGCCCAAATTGCTAAATAGCAGAATCAGGAGTTTAATAATAATTGTTGTTTTAAACCATCAAATCCTTGGGATGATTTTTCATATAGCCAAAGCTCTCTGATTACACAAGTATATTAACATTTCTAAAAATACAAGTTTGTTTGAATTTTTGATATTTTTATTATTTTTTAATTAAAAAACCCTATAATAATGAACATATAGTTATCATTCAGGATAAAGCTATTTTCAGCTGGATTCACACAGCTCTGTGCTTATCTCTGGGAATGCCTGGGAATCTGGTACTATCTCTTGGTCAAGATAAAGGCACTGGGCGAATTAATGATTTACCCTGTTGTATTTCATATCTGAAATTCCCTTGTGGCACTTAGAACCAGTTGGTTTACTGATAGCTTACACCTGGAGTAACTATGTAAACAGAGGGTCCTGAAAGACGCCACTGGAATATTTCAAGTTGCTCTCCCCAAATAAATATTTATTTTACAAATTTTTGTAATTCAATCTAGAAACAAAACACATCCTTGTGTTCATAGCAAGGACTTAAGGGAGATGCT